>NW_019228897.1:727691-736477 GCF_002742605.1 Olea europaea var. sylvestris
AAGTCCCCTAGCATGAGCTGTCCAAGTAGGAGGTGGCTTCTTGCAGCCAACTTTGACTTCTCCCTTGCACCACATGGAGCCATATGTGACTTAGAAGAGTTATAAATATCTTATGTAAAGTTCCAAGGACTTATAGGACGTTTTGGAGGCTTAAGATTCAAGGAATTGAGTGCTAAAATGACAAACAACCCAAGCGCGAGGTGTTCAAGCATGAGGTGGTCACTTGAAGCAAAATCTGATTTTATATCTATCTTTGCAGGCACAAACCAAGTATCCTCAGCTTATTTTGACATGTTTACAATCCATTTCACTTGTCCTAAGATCCCAAAGTATTTCATAGAACTAATTCCTCAACCGTTCATTTAATTTCTTACCCGATTCTCAACCGATTTCAACAATTCGCACCTCAATATTTATAATGTCATATAAGACATATATTATTACGTTGTGATAATGTCACTTCATCCCTCATGTCCCAAATATGTGAATTACCTATCTAGGGTTTAAGGTGACCTCGATTAGCCGAATGGAAAGCTTGAACCTTCGTTGATACAAATTTTCGGCCTTTCAAATATTACATTACTTACCAAGCCAATCTCCAACATTTAGTTAATCTAACTTTCTATCATAACTCAATATAAAATTCACCGCCTAAATCGAAGAGTCGAAGGTTATCATCATGTAAAGATTTTAAAGCCTTGATGATCAAATGCATCATTTTAAGAGAAGGCAATCAGGAAATTGATACAAATGACAATGTACTTAGCATGAAATGCATGAATCATATTGGCCAAATGTAGAACGTGAAGTTCAGGGTATTACACGTTTTAGATTGAATTCACGACATCGTCGTGACATAAGAGGATTTCGACCGTTTGTTTTTCGAAGAACGAGCACTAGCATAGTTGGATTGTCGACGTTCGAAGAATTGAGAGCAACTTTTGCACACGGTGTCCGTTCTGGGCCCATAAGTACTTTTCAGAAATGTAACGACCATAATGGATTGAACTTATAGCTTTGTCATGGCGTACGAGGGATTTCGGCCATTTGTTTTTTTAAGAATGAGCAATTACATTTTTGGATTGTCGACGTTCGAAGAATTGGGCATAACTTTTGCACACGATTTTCGTTTTGGGCCCATAAGTACTTTTCGAAAATGTAACTACCCTTTTGGATTGAACTCATGGCATCATCGTGATGTAAGAGGGATTTCGACTATTTGTTTTTCGAAGAACGAGCACTTGCGTATTTGGCTTGTCGACGTTCGAAGAATTGAGCGTAACTTTTACACACGGTGTCCGTTTTCAGCCCATAAGTACTTTTCAAAAATGTAGCGACCCTTTTGGATTGAACTCACCACTTTGCCATGATGTATGAAGGATTTCGGGTTTTTATTTTTTGAAGAACGAGCACTTACATATTTGGATTGTCGGCGTTCGAAGAATTGATCGTAACTTTTGCACACGATGTCCATCTTGGGCCCATAAGTACTTTTTGGAAATGTAGCGACAATTTTGGATTGAACTCACGGCATCATCGTGACATAAGAGAGATTTTGACCATTTGTTTTTTGAAGAACGAACACTTGTATAGTTGGATTGTCGGCGTTCGAAGAATTGAGCGCAACTTTTGCACATGGTGTCCGTTTTGGGCCCATAAGTACTTTTCAAAAATGTAGCGACCATTTTGGATTGAATCACAGCTTTACCGTGATGTATGAGGGATTTCGAGCATTTTTTTGAAGAACGAGCACTTGCATATTTGGATTGTCGGCGTTCGAAGAATTGAGCGTAACTTTTGCACACGGTTTCCGTTTTGGGCCCATAAGTACTTTTCAAAAATGTAGCGACCATTTTGGATTGAATCACAGCTTTACCGTGATGTATGAGGGATTTCGAGCATTTTTTTGAAGAACGAGCACTTGCATATTTGGATTGTCGGCGTTCGAAGAATTGAGCGTAACTTTTGCACACGGTTTCCCTTTTGGGCCCATAAGTACTTTTAAGAAATGTAGCGACCGTATTGGTTTGAACTCACGGGATTGTCATGATGCAGGAGGGATTTCAGCCGTTTGTTTTTTGAAGAATGAGCACTTGCATATTTGGATTGTTGGTGTTCGAAGAATTGAGCGTAACTTTTGCACACGATTTTTGTTTTAGGCCCATAAATACTTTTCGAAAATATAGGGACCGTTTTGGTATTGAACTCACTGCCTTTCCCATGAAGTATGAGAGATTTCGGGTGTTTGTTTTTCGAAGAACGAGCACTTGCATATTTGGATTGTCGACGTTTGAAGAATTGACCGTAACTTTTGCACACAGTATCCGTTTTGGGCCTATAAGTACTTTTCAAAAATGTAGCGACCGTTTTGGATTGAACTCACGGCATCGTCGTGACCTAAGAGGGATTTTGACCGTTTATTTTTCGAGGAACAAGCACTTGTATAGTTGGATTGTCGGCGTTCGAAGAATTGAGCACAACTTTTGCACACTGTGTCCGTTCTGGGCCCATAAGTACTTTTCGAAAATGTAGCAGCCATTTTGGATTGAACTCACGGCATCGTCGTGACGTAAGAGGGATTTTGACCGTTTATTTTTCGAAGAACGAGCACTTGCATAGTTGGATTGTCGGCATTCGAAGAATTGAGAGCAACTTTGGCACACGGTATCCGTTCTGGGCCCATAAGTACTTTTTGAAAATGTAGCGACCGTTTTGGATTGAACTCACAGCTTTGTCATGACGTATGAGAGATTTTAGGCATTTGTTCGAAGAACGAGCACTTGCATATTTGGATTGTCGGTGTTCGAAGAATTGAGCGTAACTTTTACACACGGTTTATGATTTGGGCCCATAAGTACTTTTCGAAAATGTAATGACCACTTTGGATTAAACTCATGGCATCGTCGTGATGTAAGAGGGGTTTCAACCATTTGCTTTTCGAAGAACGAGCACTTGCGTATTTGGATGGTCGGCGTTCGAAGAATTGAGCGTAACTTCTGCACATTGTGTTCGTTTTGGGCCCATAAGTACTTTTTGAAAATTTAGCGATCGTTTTGGATTGAACTCACCACTTTGCCATGACGTATGAGGGATTTCAGGTGTCTGTTTTTCGAAGAACGAGCACTTGCATATTTGGATTGTCGGCGTTCGAAGAGTTGAGCATAACCTTTGCACACGATTTCCGTTTTGGGCCCATATGCACTTTTTCGAAATGTAGCGACGCTTTTGGATTGAACTCACAGCATCGTTGTGACATAAGAGGGATTTCGACCATTTCTTTTTCGAAGAACGAGCACTTGTATACTTGGATTTTCGGCGTTCAAAGAATTGAGCGTTACTTTTGCACACGGTGTCCGTTCTGGGCCCATGAGTACTTTTTGGAAATGTAGCGACCGTTTTGGATTGAAACACAGCTTTGCCATGACGTATGAGGGATTTCGGGCATTTTTTTTCTGAGAACAAGCACTTGCATATTTGGATTGTCGGCGTTCGAGGAATTGAGCATAACTTTTGCACACAGTTTCTATTTTCGGCCCATAACTAATTTTCGGAAATGTAACGACCATATTGGATTGAACTCACGGCATCGTCGTGACGTAAGAGGAATTTTGGCCATTTGTTTTTTGAAGAACGAGCACTTGCACATTTGGATTGTTGGCGTTCGAAGAATTGAGCGTGACTTTTGCACACGATTTCCGTTTTGGGCCCATAAGTACTTTTCAGAAATGTAGTGATCATTTTGGATTCAATTCACCTCTTTACGGTGACGTATGAGGGATTTTGGTTGTTTGTTTTTCGAAGAACGAGCACTTGCTTATTTAGATTGTCCGTCTTTGAAGAATTGAGCTTGACTTTTGCACACGGTTTTCGTTTTGGGCCTATAAGTACTTTTCGAAAATGTAACAACCATTTTAGATTGAACTCATGGCACCGTCATAACGTAAGAGGGATTTCCATCGTTTGTTTTTTGAAGATCGAGCACTTGCGTATTTAGATTGTCGGCGTTCGAAGAATTGAGCGTAACTTTTGCACACGGTGTCCATTTTAGGCCCATAAGCACTTTTTGAAAATGACGTATGAAGGATTTCGTGTTTGTTTTTCGAAGAACGAGCACTTGCATAGTTGGATTGTCGACGTTCGAAGAATTGAGCGCAACTTTTGCACACAATTTCCATTCTGGGCCCATATGTACTTTTCAAAAATGTAGCGACCTTTTTGGATTGAACTCATGGCATCGTCGTGACGTAAGAGGGATTTCGACCGTTTGTTTTTTGAAGAACGAGCACTTGCATGGTTGGATTGTCGGCGTTCGAAGAATTGAGAGCAACTTTTGCACAGGGTGTCCGTTCAGGGCCCATAAGTACTTTTCAAAAATGTAGGGACCATTTTGGATCGAACTCATAGCTTTGCCATGACGTATAAGGGATTTAAAGCATTTTTTCAAAGAACAAGCACTTGCATAGTTGGATTGTCGGCGTTCGAAGAATTCAGCGTGACTTTTGCACACGATTTCCATTTTAGGTCCATAAGTACTTTTCGAAAATGTAATGACCATTTTAGATTGAACTTACGGCATCTCGTGACGTAAGAGGGATTTTGATTGTTTGTTTTTCGAAGATCGAGCACTTGCGTATTTGGATTGTCGGCGTTTGAAGAATTGAGCGTAACTTTTGTACACGGTGTCCGTTTTGGGCCGATATGTACTTTTCGAAAATGTAGCGACCATTTTGGATTGAAGTCATGGCTTTGTCATGACGTATGAGGGATTTCGTGTTTTTTTTTTGAAGAACAAGCACTTGCATATTTGGATTGTCGGCGTTCGAAGAATTGAGCGTAACTTTTGCATACATCGTCCGTTTTGGGCCCATAAGTACTTTTCGAAAATATAGCGGCCATTTTGGATTGAACTCATGGGATCGTCATGATGTAAGAGGTATTTCGGACGTTTGTTTTTTGAAAAATGAGCACTTGCATATTTAGATTGTCGACGTTCGAAGAATTGAGCATAACTTTTGCACACGGTGTCCATTTTGGGCCCATAAGTACTTTTCAAAAATGTAGTGACCGTTTTGGATTGAACTTATAGCTTTGCCGTGACGTATGAGGGATTTCGGGCATTTTTTTCAAAGAACGAGCACTTGCATATTTGGATTGTCGGCATTCGAAGAATTGAGCATAACTTTTGCACATGGTTTCCATTTTGGGCCCATAAGTGCTTTTCGAAAATGTAGCGACCGTTTTGGATTGAACTCACGGCATCGTCATGACGCAAGAGGGATTTCAACCATTTGTTTTTTGTAAAATGAGCACTTGCATAGTTGGATTGTCGGTGTTCGAAGAATTGAGCGCAACTTTTGTACACAGTGTCCGTTCTGGGCCCATAAGTTCTTTTTGAAAATGCAGAGACCGTTTTGGATTTAACTTACGGCATCGTCATGACGTAAGAGGGATTTCGACCGTTTGTTTTTCGAAGAACGAGCACATGCATAGTTGGATTGTCGACGTTCGAAGAATTGAGAGCAACTTTTGCACACGGTGTCCGTTCTGGGCCCATAAGTACATTTCGAAAATGTAGCGACCGTTTTGGATTGAACTCACAGCTTTGCCGTGACGTATAAGGGATTTCAGGCATTTTTTTTGAAGAACGAGCTCTTGCATCTCTGGATTACCGGCGTTCGAAGAATTGAGATTAACTTTTGCACACAATTTTCGTTTTGGGTCCATAAGTACTTTTTGGAAATGTAACGACCATTTTGGATTGAACTCACGGCATCGTCGTGACGTAAGAGAGATTTCGACCATTTGTTTTTCGAAGAACGAGCACTTGCGTATTTGGATGGTCGGCATTCGAAGAATTGAGCGTAACTTTTGCACACGGTGTCCGTTTTGGGCCCATAAGTACTTTTCAGAAATGTAGCGACCGTTTTGGATTGAACTCACGGCATCGTCGTGACGTAAGAGGGATTTCGACCGTTTATTTTTCGAAGAACGAGCACTTGCGTATTTGGATGGTCGGCATTCGAAGAATTGAGCATAACTTTTGCACACGGTTTCCGTTTTGGGCCCATAAGTACTTTTCAGAAATGTAGCGACCGTTTTGGATTGAACTCACGGCATCGTCGTGACGTAAGAGGGATTTCGACCGTTTATTTTTCGAAGAACGAGCACTTGCGTATTTGGATGGTCGGCATTCGAAGAATTGAGCGTAACTTTTGCACACGGTGTCCGTTTTGGGCCCATAAGTACTTTTCAGAAATGTAGCGACCGTTTTGGATTGAACTCATCGCTTTACCGTGACGTATGAGGAATTTCGTGTGTTGTTTTTTGATGAACGAGCACTTGCATATTTGGATTGTCGACGTACGAAGAATTGAGAGTAACTATTGCACACGGTGTCCGTTTTGGGCCCATAAGTACTTTTCGAAAATGTAGCGACCGTATTGGATTGCACTCACAGCATCGTTGTGATGTAAGAGGGATTTCAGCCATTTGTTTTTTGAAGAATGAGCACTTGCATATTTGGATTGTCGGCGTTTGAAGAATTGAGCATAACTTTTACACACAGTTTTCATTTTGGGCCCATAAGTACTTTTCGAAAATGTAGCGACCATTTTGGATTGAACTCACCACTTTCCCATGACATATGAGGGATTTCAGGTGTTTGTTTTTCAAAGAACGAGCACTTGCATATTTGGATTGTCGACATTCGAAGAATTGAGCGTAACTTTTGCACAGGGTGTCCGTCTTAGGCCCATAAGTACTTTTCGGAGATGTAGCGACCACTTTGGATTGAACTCACAACATCATCGTGACACAAGAGGGATTTCGACCTTTTGTTTTTCGAAGAATGAGCACTTGTATAGTTGAATTGTCAGCGTTCGAAGAATTGAGCGTAACTTTTGGCACACAGTGTCCGTTCTGGGCCCATAAGTACTTTTCGAAAACATACTAACCATTTTGGATTGAACTCACGACATCATCGTGACGTAAGAGGGATTTCAACCATTTGTTTTTCGAAGAACGAGCACTTGCATAGTTGGATTGTTGGCGTTCGAAGAATTGGGAGCAACTTTCGCACACGGTGTCCGTTCTGGGCCCATAAATACTTTTCGAAATTACAGTGATCATTTTGGATTGAACTCACGGCTTTGTCGTGACGTATGAGGGATTTCAGGCATTTTTTTGAAGAACAAGCACCTGCATATTTGGATTTTCGACGTCCAAAGAATTGAGCATAACTTTTGCACACGATTTTCATTTTGGGCCCATAAGTACTTTTTGAAAATGTAACGACCGTTTTGGATTGAACTCACGGCATCATCGTGATGTAAGAGGGATTTTTTGATTGTTTTTTTCGAAGAACGAACACTTGCATATTTGGATGGTCGGCGTTCGAAGAATTGAGCGTAACTTTTGCAAACGGCATCCGTTTTGGGCCCATAAGTACTTTTTGAAAATGTAGCGACCGCTTTAGATTGAACTCATGACATCATCGTGACAAAAGAGGGATTTTGACCTTTTTGTTTTTCGAAGAACGAGCACTTGTATAGTTGGATTGTCGGCGTTCGATGAATTGAGCGCAACTTTTGCACACGGGGTCCGTTCTGGGCCCATAAGTACTTTTCGAAAACGTACCGACCAGCTTGGATTGAACTCACGGCATCATCGTGACATAAGAGGGATTTCAATTGGTTGTTTTTCGAAGAACGAGCCCTTGCATAGTTAGATTGTCGGCGTTCGAAGAATTGAGAGCAACTTTAGCACACGGTGTCCGTACTGGGCCCATAAGTACTTTTGGAAAATGTAGCGACCGTTTTGGATTGAACTCACGGCTTTGCCGTGACGTATGAGGGATTTCAGGAATTTTTTCGAAGAACGAGCACCTGCATATTTGGATTGTTGACGTCCAAAGAATTGAGCGTAACTTTTGCACGCGATTTTCGTTTTGGGCCCGAAAGTACTTTTCAAAAATGTAACGACCGTTTTGGATTAAACTCACGGCATCACCATGACGTAAGAGGGATTTTGACCGTTTATTTTTTGAAGAACGAGAACTTGCACATTTGGATTGTCGGCGTTCGAAGAATTGAGCGTAACATTTGCACACGGTGTCCATCTTGGGCCCATAAGTACTTTTCGAAAATGTAAGGACCATTTTGGATTGAACTCACGGCTTCGTCGTGACATAAGAGGGATTTCGACCATTTTTTTTCGAAGACCGAGAACTTGTATAGTTGGATTATCGGCGTTCGAAGAATTGAGCGCAACTTTTGCACACGGTGTCCGTTCTGGGCCCATAAGTACTTTTCGAAAATGTTGCGACTGTTTTGGATAAAATCACAGCTTTGTCATGACGTATGAGGGATTTGGGGTTTTTTTGAAGAACGAGCACTTGCATATTTGGATTGTCGGTGTTCGAATAATTTAGAGTAACTATTGCACACGGTGTCCGTTTTGGGCCCATAAGTACTTTTCGAAAATGTAGCGATTGTTTTGGATTGAACTCACGGCATCATCGTGACGTAAGAGGTATTTTGACCATTTGTTTTTCGAAGAACGAGCACTTGCATATTTGGATTGTCGGCATTCGAAGAATTGAGCGTAACTTTTGCACACGATTTCCATTTTGGGCCCATAAGTACTTTTCGAAAATGTAACCACCGCTTTGGATTGAACTCACGACATCATCGTGACATAAGAGGAATTTCGACCTTTTTGTTTTTCGAAGAACGAGCACTTGTATAGTTGGATTGTCGGCGTTCGAAGAATTGAGTGCAACTTTTGCA
>NW_019228897.1:739025-740338 GCF_002742605.1 Olea europaea var. sylvestris
GATTTCCGTTTTGGGCCCATAAGTACTTTTCGAAAATGTAGTGACCGTATTGGATTGAACTCATGACATCGTTGTGATGTAAGCGGGATTTTGGTCATTTGTTTTTTGAAGAACGAGCACTTGCATATTTGGATTGTCGGCGTTCGAAGAGTTGAGCGTAACTTTTACACACGGTTTCAATTTTGGGCCCATAAGTACTTTTCAAAAATGTAGCAACCCTGTTGGATTGAACTTATGAAATCTTCGTGACGTAAGAGGGATTTCGGCCATTTGTTTTTTGAAGAATGAGCACTTGCATATTTGGATTGTCGGCGTTCAAAGAATTGAGCGTAACTTTTGCACACGGTTTCCGTTCTGGGCCCATACGTACTTTTCGAAAACGTACCGACCAGCTTGGATTGAACTCACGGCATCGTCGTGACATAAGAGGGATTTCAATCGGTTGTTTTTCGAAGAACGAGCCCTTGCATAGTTAGATTGTCGGCGTTCGAAGAATTGAGAGCAACTTTTGCACACGGTGTCCGTACTGGGCCCATAAGTACTTTTGGAAAATGTAGCGACCGTTTTGGATTGAACTCATGGCTTTGCCGTGACGTATGAGGAATTTCAGGAATTTTTTCGAAGAACGAGCACCTGCATATTTGGATTGTTGACGTCCAAAGTATTGAGCGTAACTTTTGCACGCGATTTTCGTTTTGGGCCCGTAAGTACTTTTCAAAAATGTAACGACCGTTTTGGATTGAACTCACGGCATCACCATGACGTAAGAGGGATTTCGACCATTTATTTTTTGAAGAACGAGAACTTGCACATTTGGATTGTCGGCGTTCGAAGAATTGAGCGTAACATTTGCACACGGTGTCCGTCTTGGGCCCATAAGTACTTTTCGAAAATGTAAGGACCATTTTGGATTGAACTCACGGCTTCGTCGTGACATAAGAGGGATTTCGACCTTTTTTTTTTCGAAGAACGAGAACTTGTATAGTTGGATAGTCGGCGTTCGAAGAATTGAGCGCAACTTTTGCACACGGTGTCCGTTCTGGGCCCATAAGCACTTTTCGAAAATGTTGCAACTGTTTTGGATAAAATCACAGCTTTGTCGTGACGTATGAGGGATTTGGGGTTTTTTATTTGAAGAACGAGCACTTGCATATTTGGATTGTCGGTGTTCGAATAATTTAGAGTAACTATTGCACACGGTGTCCGTTTTAGGCCCATAAGTACTTTTCGAAAATGTAGCGATTGTTTTGGATTGAACTCACGGCATCGTCGTGACGTAAGAGGGATTTTGACCATTTGTTTTTCGAAGAACG
>NW_019228898.1:0-3707 GCF_002742605.1 Olea europaea var. sylvestris
GTCACGAAAAATGACGAAATTGCCCCTGGCGTGACTTTTGTTTCCGATCAACCTGTTAAATTTCAACCCATTCCGACACCGCCCTTATAAATGACGAAATTGCCCTTGGCGCGGCTTTTGTTTCCGATCAACCTGTTAAATTTCAGCCCATTCCGACACTGTCGCGATAAATGACGAAATTGCCCCTGGCGTGACTTTTGTTTCCGATCAACCTGTCAAATTTCAGCCCATTCCGATCCCGTCGCGATAAATGAAGAAATTGTCCCCGACGTAGTTTTTGTTTCCGATCAACCTGTCAAATTTCAGCCCATTCCGATCCCGTCGCGATAAATGAAGAAATTGTCCCCGACGTAGTTTTTGTTTCCGATCAACCTGTCAAATTTCAGCCCATTCCGATCCCGTCGCGATAAATGAAGAAATTGTCCCCGACGTAGTTTTTGTTTCCGATCAACCTGTCAAATTTCAGCCCATTCCGATCCCGTCGCGATAAATGAAGAAATTGTCCCCGACGTAGTTTTTGTTTCCGATCAACCTGTCAAATTTCAGCCCATTCCGACACTGTCGCGATAAATGACGAAATTGCCCCTAGAACGATTTTCGTTTCCGATCAACCAGTCAAATTTCAGCCCATTCCGACACCGTCGCGATAAATGACGAAATTGTCCTTGACGTAGTTTTCATTTCCGATCAACCTGTCAAATTTCAGCCCACTCCGACACCGTCGCGACAAATGACGAAATTGCCCCTGGCTCGACTTTTGTTTCGATCAATCTGTTAAATTTCAGCCCATTCCGACACTGTCGCGATAAATGACGAAATTTCCCTGGCGCAATTTTCGTTTCCGATCAACCTCTCAAATTTCAGCCCATTCCGACACCGTCGCGATAAATGACGAAATTATCGCTGATGTAGTTTTCATTTCCGATTAACCTGTCAAATTTCAGCCCATTCCGACACCGTTGCGATAAATGACGAAATTGCCCCTAGAACGATTTTCGTTTCCGATCAACCTGTCAAATTTCAGCCCATTCCGACACCGTCGCGATAAATGACGAAATTGTCCCTGACGTAGTTTTCGTTTCCGATCAACCTGTCAAATTTCAGCCCACTCCGACACCGTCGCGACAAATGACGAAATTGCCCCTGGCGCGACTTTTTTTAAGATCAACCTTTCAAATTTTTGCCATCCGACACCGTCGCGAAAAATGACGAAATTGCCCCGGGCGCGATTTTCGTTTCCGATCAACCTGTCAAATTTCAGCCGATTCCGACACCGCTGCTATAAATGATGAAATTGCCCAAGGCGCGACTTTTGTTTAAGATCAACCTGTCAAATTTCTGCCCATTTTTTCATCGTCGTAAAAAATGACGAAATTGCCCCTAGCCCGACTTTTGTTTCCGATCAACCTGTTAAATTTCAGCCCATTCCGACACTGTCGCGATAAATGACGAAATTTCCCTGGCGCAATTTTCGTTTCCGATCAACCTGTCAAATTTCAGCCCATTCCGACACCGTCGCGATAAATGACGAAATTATCGCTGATGTAGTTTTCATTTCCGATTAACCTGTCAAATTTCAGCCCATTCCGTCATTGCCACTATAAATGACGAAATTGCCACTGGCGCGACTTTTGTTTCCGATCAACGTGTTAAATTTCAGCCCATTCCGACACCGTTGCGATAAATGACGAAATTGCCCCTAGCGCGATTTTCGTTTCCGATCAACCTGTCAAATTTCAGTCCATTCCGACACCGTCGCGACAAATGACGATATTGCCCCAGGCGCGACTATTGTTTAAGATCAACCTGTCAAATTTCTGCCCATTCCTTCATCGTCACGAAAAATGACGAAATTGCCCCTGGCGTGACTTTTGTTTCCGATCAACCTGTTAAATTTCAACCCATTCCGACACCGCCGCTATAAATGACGAAATTGCCCTTGGCGTGGCTTTTGTTTCCGATCAACCTATTAAATTTCAGCCCATTCCGACACCGTCACGATAAATGACGAAAATGCCCCTTGCGCGATTTTTGTTTCCGATCAACCTGTCAAATTTCAGCCCATTCCGATACCGTCGCGATAAATGAAGAAATTGTCCCTGACGTAGTTTTTGTTTCCGATCAACCTGTCAAATTTCAGCCCACTCCGACGCCGTCGCGGCAAATGATGAAATTATCCCCAGCGCGATTTTCGTTTCCGATCAACCAGTCAAATTTCAGCCCATTCCGACACTGTCGCGATAAATGACGAAATTGTCCCTGACGTAGTTTTCGTTTCCGATCAACCTGTCAACTTTCAGCCAATTCCGACACCGCTGCTATAAATGATGAAACTGCCCCTGGCGCGACTTTTGTTTCCGATCAACCGGTCAAATTTCAGCCCACTCCGCCGCCGTCGCGGCAAATGATGAAATTATCCCCAGCGCGATTTTCGTTTCCGATCAACCTGTCAACTTTCAGCCAATTCCGACACCGCTGCTATAAATGATGAAACTGCCCCTGGCGCGACTTTTGTTTCCGATCAACCGGTCAAATTTCAGCCCACTCCGCCGCCGTCGCGGCAAATGATGAAATTATCCCCAGCGCGATTTTCGTTTCCGATCAACCTGTCAAATTCCAGCCCATTCCGATACCGTCGCGATAAATGACGAAATTGCCCCGGGCGCGATTTTCGTTTCCGATCAACCTGTCAAATTTCAGCCAATTCCGACACCGCTGCTATAAATGATGAAACTGCCCCTGGCGCGACTTTAGTTTAAGATCAACCAGTCAAATTTCTGCCCATCTCTTCATCGTCGTGAAAAATGAGGAAATTGCCCCTGGCTCGACTTTTGTTTCGATCAATCTGTTAAATTTCAGCCCATTCCGACACTGTCGCGATAAATGACGAAATTTCCCTGGCGCAATTTTCGTTTCCGATCAACCTCTCAAATTTCAGCCCATTCCGACACCGTCGCGATAAATGACGAAATTATCGCTGATGTAGTTTTCATTTCCGATTAACCTGTCAAATTTCAGCCCATTCCGTCATTGCCACTATAAATGACGAAATTGCCACTGGCGCGACTTTTGTTTCCGATCAACGTGTTAAATTTCAGCCCATTCCGACACCGTTGCGATAAATGACGAAATTGCCCCTAGCGCGATTTTCGTTTCCGATCAACCTGTCAAATTTCAGTCCATTCCGACACCGTCGCGACAAATGACGATATTGCCCCAGGCGCGACTATTGTTTAAGATCAACCTGTCAAATTTCTGCCCATTCCTTCATCGTCATGAAAAATGACGAAATTGCCCCTGGCGTGACTTTTGTTTCCGATCAACCTGTTAAATTTCAACCCATTCCGACACCGCCGCTATAAATGACGAAATTGCCCTTGGCGCGGCTTTTGTTTCCGATCAACCTGTTAAATTTCAGCCCATTCCGACACCGTCACTATAAATGACGAAATTGCCCCTTGCGCGATTTTCGTTTCCGATCAACCTGTCAAATTTTAGCCCATTCCGATACCGTCGCGATAAATGAAGAAATTGTCCCCGACGTAGTTTTTGTTTCCGATCAACCTGTCAAATTTCAGGCCACTCCGACGCCGTCGCGGCAAATGATGAAATTACCCCCAGCGCGATTTTCGTTTCCGATCAACCAGTCAAATTTCAGCCCATTCCGACACTGTCGCGATAAATGACGAAATTGTCGCTTACGTAGT
>NW_019228899.1:0-3707 GCF_002742605.1 Olea europaea var. sylvestris
TTGTTGATAGGAAACAAAAATCGCGCAGGGTGTAATTTCGTCATTTTTCGCGACTGTGTCGGAATTGGCTAAAATTTGATTGGATGATCGGAAACAAAAACCTGGCCGGGGGCAATTTCGTCATTTTTCTCGACAGTGTCGGAATTGGCTGAAATTTGACAGGTTGATCGGAAACAAAAAATCGCGCCGGGGATGATTTCGTAATTTTTCACGACTGTGTAGGAATGGGCTCAAATTTGACCGGTTGATCGGAAACAAAAATCGCGCCGGGGGCAATTTCGTCATTTTTCGCGATTGTGTCGAAATTGACCGAAATTTGACAGGTTTATCGGGAACAAAAATCGCGTCGGGTTTTATTTCGTCATTTTTCGCGACTGTGTCGAAATTGGCTGAAATTTGACTTGTTGATCGGAAACAAAAATCGCGCCGGGTGCAATTTCGTCATTTTTCTCAACTGTGTCGGAATTGGCAGAAATTTGGCTGTTTGATCTGAAATAAAAATCGGGCCAGGGGCAATTTCGTCATTTTTATCGACTGCGTCGGAATGGGCTCAAATTTGACAGGTTGATAGGAAACAAAAATCGCGCCGGGGCAATTTCGTCATTTTTCGCGACTGTGTCGGAATTGGCTAAAATTTGACAGGTTGATCGAAAACAAAAATCGCGCCGGGGGCAATTTCTTCATTTTTCTCGACTGTGTCGGAATGAGCTCAAATTTGACAGGCTGATCGGGAACAAAAATAGCGCCGGGTGAAATTTCTTCATTTTTCGCGACTATGTCGGAATTGGCTAAAATTTGACTGGTTATTCGGAAACAAAAATCGCGCCAGGTGCAATTTCGACATTTTTCTCGACTGTGTCCGAATGGGCTCAAATTTGACCGGTTGATCGGAAACAAAAATCGTGCCGGGTCCAATTTCGTCATTTTTCTCGACTGCGTCGGAATGGGCTCAAATTTGACAGGTTTATCGGGAACAAAAATCACGGCTGGGGCAACTTCGTCATTTTTCACGACTGTGTCGAAATGGGCTAAAATTTGACTTGTTGATAGGAAACAAAAATCGCGCAGGGTGTAATTTCTTCATTTTTCGCGACTGTGTCGGATTTGGCTAAAATTTGATTGGATGATCGGAAACAAAAATCGGGCCGGGGGCAATTTCGTCATTTTTCTCGACTGTGTCGGAATTGGCTCAAATTTGACAGGTTGATCGGAAATAAAAATCGCTCCGGGGCAATTTCGTCATTTTTCGCGACTGTGTCGGAATTGGCTAAAATTTGACAGGTTGATCGGAAACAAAAATCGCGCCGGGGGCAATTTCGTCATTTTTCCCGAATGTGTAGGAATGGACTAAAATTTGACAGGTTTATCGGGAATGAAAATCGCGCCGAGTGTAATTTCGTCATTTTTCGCGACATTGTCGGAATTGGCGGAAATTTGACTTGTTGATCGGAAACATAAACCGCACCGGGGGCAATTTCGTCATTTTTCTCGACTGTGTCGGAATTGGCTGAAATTTGGCTTTTTGATCTGAAATAAAATTCGGGCCAGGGGCAATTTCGTCATTTTTATCGACTGCGTCGGAATGGGCTCAAATTTGACAGGTTGATCGGAAATAAAAATCGCTCCGGGGCAATTTCGTAATTTTTCGCGACTGTGTCGGAATTGGCTAAAATTTGACAGGTTGATCGAAAACAAAAATCGCGCCGGGGGCAATTTCTTCATTTTTCCCGACTGTGTTGGAATGGACTAAAATTTGACAGGTTTATAGGGAATGAAAATCGCGCCGAGTGTAATTTCGTCATTTTTCGCGACATCGTCGGAATTGGCGGAAATTTGACTTGTTGATCGGAAACATAAACCGCGTCGGGGGCAATTTCGTTATTTTTCTCGACCGTGTCGGAATTGGCTGAAATTTGGCAGTTTGATCTGAAACAAAAATCGCGCCGGGAGCAATTTCGTCATTTTTCTCGACTGTGTCGGAATGGGCTCAAATTTGACCGGTTGATCGGAAACAAAAATCGCGCCGAGGACAATTTCGTCATTTTTCTCGACTGTGTCGGAATGGGCTCAAATTTGACCGGTTGATCGGAAACAAAAATCGCGCCGGGGGCAATTTCGTCATTTTTCGCAACTGTGTCGAAATTGACTGAAATTTGACTTGTTGATCGGAAACAAAAATTGCGCTGGGTGCAATTTCGTCATTTTTCTCAACTGTGTCGGAATTGGCTGAAATTTGGCTGTTTGATCTGAAATAAAAATCGGGAGAGGGGCAATTTCGTCATTTTTATCGACTGCGTCGGAATGGGCTCAAATTTGGCAGTTTGATCGGAAACAAAATTCGCGCCGGGGCAATTTCGTCATTTTTTGCGACTGTGTCGAAATTGGCTAAAATTTGACAGGTTGATCGAAAACAAAAATCGCGCCGGGGGCAATTTCTTCATTTTTCACGACTGTGTCGGAATGAGCTCAAATTTGACAGGCTGATCGGGAACAAAAATAGCGCCGGGTGAAATTTCTTCATTTTTCGCTACTGTGTCGGAATTGGCTAAAACTTGACTGGTTGTTCGGAAACAAAAATCGCGTCGGGGGCAATTTCGTCATTTTTCTCGACTGTGTCCGAATGGGCTCAAATTTGACCGGTTGATCGGAAACAAAAATCGTGCCTGGGGCAATTTCGTCATTTTCTCGACTGCGTCGGAATGGGCTCAAATTTGACAGGTTTATCGAGAACAAAAATCACGCCGGGGGCAACTTCGTCATTTTTCACGACTGTGTCGAAATGGGCTAAAATTTGACTTGTTGATAGGAAACAAAAATCGCGCCGGGTGTAATTTCGTCATTTTTCGCGACTGTGTCGGAATTCGCTAAAATTTGATTGGTTGATCGGAAACAAAAACCGGGCCGGGGGCAATTTCGTCATTTTTCTCGACTGTGCCGGAATTGACTGAAATTTGACAGGTTGATCGGAAACAAAAAATCGCGCCGGGGATGATTTCGTAATTTTTCACGACTGTGTAGGAATGGGCTCAAATTTGACCGGTTGATCGGAAACAAAAATCGCGCCGGGGGCAATTTCGTCATTTTTCGCGACTGTGTCGAAATTGACCGAAATTTGACAGGTTTATCGGGAACAAAAATCGCGCCGGGTTTAATTTCGTCATTTTTCGCGACTGTGTCGGAATTGGCTGAAATTTGACTTGTTGATCGGAAAAAAAAATCGCGCCGGGTGCAATTTCGTCATTTTTCTCAACTGTGTCGGAATTGGCTGAAATTTGGCTGTTTGATCGGAAACAAAAATCGTGCCTGGGGCAATTTCGTCATTTTTCAAGACTGTGTCGGAATGGCATCAAATTTGACAGGTTTATCGGGAACAAAAATCGCGACAGGTGTAATTTCGTCATTTTTCGCGACTGTGTCAGAATTGGCTAAAATTTGACTGGTTGATCGGAAACAAAAATCGCGTCGGGTGCAATTTCGTCATTTTTCTCGACTGTGTCGGAATTGGCTGAAATTTGACAGGTTTATCAGGAACAAAAACCGCGCCGGGTGTAATTACGTCATTTTTCGCGACAGTGTCGGAATTGGCTGAAATTTAACGTGTTGATCGGAAATAAAAAACCGTGCCGGGGGCAATTTCGTCATTTTTCTCGACTGTGCCGGAATTGGCTGAAATTTGGCAGTTTGACCTGAAATAAAAATCGCGCCGG
>NW_019228900.1:0-3705 GCF_002742605.1 Olea europaea var. sylvestris
AGCCCATTCCGACACAGTCGAGAAAAATGACGAAACTGCCGCCGGCGCGATTTTTATTTCCAATCAAACTGCCAAATTTCAGCAAATTCCGACACAGTTGAGAAAAATGACGAAATTGCCCGCGGCGCGAATTTGTTTCCGATCAACCAGTCAAATTTTAGCCAAATCCGACACAGTCGCGAAAAATGACGAAATTACACCCGGCGCTATTTTTGTTCCCGATCAACCGGTCAAATTTGAGCCCATTCATACACAGTCGAGAAAAATGACGAAATTGCCCAAGGCGCGATTTTTGTTTCCGATCAACCTGTCAAATTTTAGCAAATTTCGACCCAGTCACGAAAAATGACGAAATTGCCCCGGCTCGATTTTTGTTTCCGATCAACCTGTCAAATTTGAGCCCATTCCGACACAGCCGAGAAAAATGACGAAATTGCCCCCGGCGCGATTTTTATTTCAGATCAAACTGCCAAATTTCAGCCAATTCGGACAAAGTCGAGAAAAATGACGAAATTGCCCCGGCGCGGTTTTTGTTTCCGATCAACAAGTCAAATTTCAGCCAATTCCGACAATGTCGCGAAAAATGACGAAATTACACCCGGCGCGATTTTTGTTTCCGATCAACAAGTCAAATTTCGGCCAATTCAGACCCAGTCGCGAAAAATGACGAAATTGCCCCGGCGCGATTTTTGTTTCCGATCAACAAGTCAAATTTTTGACAATTCCGACCCAGTCGCGAAAAATGACGAAATTGCCCCGGCGCGATTTTTGTTTCCGATCAACCTGTCAAATTTGAGCCAATTCCGACACAGTCGAGAAAAAAATGGCGAAATTGCCACCGGCGCGACATTTGTTTCTGATCAAACGGCCAAATTTCAGCCAATTCCGACACAGTCGAGAAAAATGACGAAATTGACCCCGACGCGATTTTTATTTCAAATCAAACTGCCAAATTTCAGCCAATTCCAACACAGTCGAGAAAAATGACGAAATTGCCCCCGGCGCGGTTTTTGTTTCCGATCAACAAGTCAAATTTCAGACAATTCCTACGCTGTCGCGAAAAATGACGTAATTACACTCGACGCGATTTTTGTTCTCGATAAACCTGTCAAATTTCAACCAATTCCGACACAATCGAGAAAAATGACGAAATTGCCCCCGGCGCGATTTTTATTTCCGATCAACAAGTCAAATTTTGGTCAATTCCGACACAGACGCGAAAAATGACGAAATTACACCCGGTGCGATTTTTGTTCCCGATAAACCTGTCAAATTCGAGCCCATTCCGACACAGTCGAGAAAAATGACGAAATTGCCGCCGGCGTGATTTTTATTTCCGATAAAACTGCCAAATTTCAGCCAATTCCGACACGGTCGAGAACAATGACGAAATTGCCCCGGCGCGATTTTTGTTTCCGATCAACTAGTCAAATTTTAGCCAACTACGACCCAGTTGCGAAAAATGACGAAATTGCCCCGGCGCGATTTTTGTTTCCGATCAACCAGTCAAATTTTAGCCAATTCCGATCCAGTCGCGAAAAATGACGAAATTGCCCCGGCTCGATTTTTGTTTCCGATCAACCTGTCAAATTTGAGCCCATTCCGACACAGTCGAGAAAAATGACGAAATTGCCCCCGGCGCGATTTTTGTTCCCGATCAACCTGTCGAATTTGAGCCAATTCCGACGCAGTCACGAAAAATGACGAAATTGCCCCCGGCGCGATTTTTGTTCCCGATCAACCTGTCGAATTTGAGCCAATTCCGACGCAGTCACGAAAAATGACGAAATTGCCCCCGGCGCGATTTTTGTTCCCGATCAACCTGTCGAATTTGAGCCAATTCCGACGCAGTCACGAAAAATGACGAAATTGCCCCCGGCGCGATTTTTGTTCCCGATCAACCTGTCGAATTTGAGCCAATTCCGACGCAGTCACGAAAAATGACGAAATTGCCCCCGGCGCGATTTTTGTTTCCGATCAACAAGTCAAATTTTAGTCAATTCCGACACGGTCGCGAAAAATGACGAAATTACACCCGGCGCTATTTTTGTTCCCGATCAACCGGTCAAATTTGAGCCCATTCATACACAGTCGAGAAAAATGACGAAATTGCCCAAGGCGCAATTTTTGTTTCCGATCAACCTGTCAAATTTTAGCCAATTCCCACCCAGTCACGAAAAATGACGAAATTGCCCCGGCTCGATTTTTGTTTCCGATCAACCTGTCAAATTTGAGCCCATTCCGACACAATCGAGAAAAATGACGAAATTGCCCCCTGCGCGATTTTTGTTTCAGATCAAACTGCCAAATTTCAACCAATTCCGACAAAATCGAGAAAAATGACGAAATTGCCCACGGCACGATTTTTGTTTCCGATCAAAAACTCAAATTTCAGCCAATTCCGACAATGTCGCGAAAAATGACGAAATTACACCCGGCGCGATTTTTGTTTCCGATCAACAAGTCAAATTTTTGTCAATTCCGACCCAGTCGCGAAAACTGACGAAATTGCCCCGGCGCGATTTTCGTTTCCGATCAACCTGTCAAATTTGAGCCAATTCCCACACAGTCGAGAAAAATGGCGAAATTGCCACTGGCGCGACCTTTATTTCAGATCAAACTGCCAAATTTCAGCCAATTCCGACACAGTCGAGAAAAATGACGAAATTGCCCCCGGCGCGATTTTTATTTCAGATCAAACTGCCAAATTTCAGCCAATTCCGACACAGTCGAGAAAAATGACGAAATTGCCCGCGGCGCGAATTTTGTTTCCGATCAACCAGTCAAATTTTAGCCAATTCCGACACAGTCGCGAAAAATGACGAAATTACACCCGGCGCTATTTTTGTTCCCGATCAACCGGTCAAATTTGAGCCCATTCATACACAGTCGAGAAAAATGACGAAATTGCCCAAGGCGCGATTTTTGTTTTCGATCAACCTATCAAATTTTAGCAAATTTCGACCCAGTCACGAAAAATGACGAAATTGCCCCGGCTCGATTTTTGTTTCCGATCAACCTGTCAAATTTGAGCCCATTCCGACACAGTCGAGAAACATGACGAAATTTCCCCCGGCGCGATTTTTATTTCAGATCAAACTGCCAAATTTCAGCCAATTCGGACAAAGTCGAGAAAAATGACGAAATTGCCCCCGGAGCGGTTTTTGTTTTCGATCAACAAGTCGAATTTCAGCCAATTCCGACCCAGTCGCGAAAAATGACGAAATTACACCCGGCGCGATTTTTGTTTCCGATCAACAAGTCAAATTTTTGTCAATTCCGACCCAGTCGCGAAAAATGACGAAATTCCCCCGGCGCGATTTTTGTTTCCGATCAACCTGTCAAATTTGAGCCAATTCCGACACAGTCGAGAAAAATGACGAAATTGCCCCCGGCGCGACATTTATTTCAGATCAAACAGCCAAATTTCAGCCAATTCCGACACAGTCGAGAAAAATGACGAAATTGCCCCCGGCACGATTTTTAATTCAGATCAAACTGCCAAATTTCAGCCAATTCCAACACAGTCGAGAAAAATGAAGAAATTGCCCCCGGCGAGGTTTTTGTTTCCGATCAACGAGTCAAATTTCAGCCAATTCCGACACTGTCGCGAAAAATGACTTAATTAAACCCGGCGCGGTTTTTGTTCCCGATAAACCTGTCAAATTTCAACCAATTCCGACACAGTCGAGAAAAATGACGAAA
>NW_019228901.1:0-3705 GCF_002742605.1 Olea europaea var. sylvestris
AGTCTGCATTGGTAGACCTTTTCAGGATGACTAAACTAATCACATGGGATGAGGCACCAATGGTAAATCGTTACGCTGTGGAAAATTTTAAAAGATATTAACTAATGAGATGTGCCATTTGGGGGAAAAATAATTGTATTAGGAGGAGATTTTAGTCAAGTTTTACCGATTGTTCAAAGAGGAAAAAAAGAAGATATAATGAAGGCGAGTTTGGTTTTTTCATATTTGTGGCCTTCTTTTACCCATTTACCATTAGTTCAAAATATGAGAGCTCAATTAGATCCATTATTTTGTAAATATTTACTTAGTATCGAAAATGGTACGGAGAAAGAACACTCATGTCGGATGATTAAACTTCCATCCGATATAACCATATAGTTTGAGGACGAATTTCAATCTTTGAGACATTTGATTAACGTGGTTTTTCCAAATATAGAAAATTTAGATACTATGATTAATAGAGTCATTTTGACACCGAAAAATGAATATGTCGATCAAATAAACAATATTTTACTAAAAGAAATTCCTGGGAAGATATTTACATATTACAGCTTTGATGAAACCATTGACAAATCCGAACAAAGTATCCAAGAAGATTTTCTAAATACGCTAACTCCGAATGGTATTCCACCACATGAACTTACATTAAAACAAAACTATCCCTTTATGTTACTTCGAAATATTAATCTATCTGAAGGTTTATGCAATGGAACAAGACTTATTTGTCGAAGATTTGAATGAAATGTGATTGATGTAGAAATTGCTATTGGAGAATACCGTGGAAAGCAAGTATTTTTACCTAGAATTCCTTTTGTACTGCTTGAAAGTGATAAAACTTCAATTCCTTTTAAAAGAACTCAATTCCCAATCCATCCATGTTTTGCAATGACAATAAACAAATCCCAAGGTCAAACTTTATATTATGTTGGGCTTTATCTTCCAGAACCTGTATTTTCTCACGGACAGTTATACGTTGCTTTGTCAAGAGCCAAAACAAGTAAAGCTATTAAAATTTTGATAAAGCCATTAGACAAACCTACAATACGTAATACATGCACAAAAATGTCGTCTACCAAGAAATTCTTGCTTTGATAAGATCTTCATAGCCTTTTCTAAGAGCATTTTCAAAATACTATGAAGTATATGTTTTATAAAAAATTGTTGGTTCTTGTCAATTGTCCAAACTTTTATAATGTTTTGTTAACTTGATTGTGTTGTGTTAGACTATTGATTTAGAGGATTACTTTCTTACCAGATATAGCTTTTGTTGTATATATAAATACTATTTTCTTATAAACATTTAATAACTGTTCTAGAATATATTGAACTAAGTGTACATATTAATTTCTTTGTTTTGGCCAACTATATCTTAGACCACAATTTTACCTGCCAACTTTTCAGTCAAGTTTGTTTTATTGTTGATTGTATTTTATCCAACATCAAAAGTGATCCCTTTACATTGTTTTTTGCATATTTTCCTACTACTTAAACTTCATATGGTAAATTATTAGCCTTCATATCTTTTGTTTTAGAAACAGCCTATAGATTATAAATCATTATCTTTTAATTTTTGTAGTCATATAGTGCTCTCTGTGTATTAATGCAGTGAGATATTTAAGTTTTGAGATTCAAGATTGGTGACTAATGAAATAAAGAATGGATCAGTACAACATTCTGGAGAAAATTGCTCGAGAGGCTTTTGGGGCAGCCATTTTGATCAATTGCAAGCCAGAAAGAAAAATTTATGTCATTTGAAATTATATTAGTTTTATTCATTTTCGTATTATTTTGCAAAAATTGTATTTGAAGTACGCAAAAATCTAACAATTTTCCCCCTTACTCTTTGAAATGAAAAAATTAGGTATGTGCTCATCTAGAGGTATACTGATGTATATTACTTTCGATAATTATTTAAATTTTATTTTTGTTTTATTTTATAAACTTCATGATTAAGGAATTTTTTGGTGTACTAATTTCTGTTAGATAATATTGGATATCTTCATTTTTTTTTGAGTAATTTGCTTTAGTAACCTCAGTATTGGTGAACGAACTTGTAAAAATTTATTGTCGTTAAGTTAATAGAATTATTTTATTTCCATTAACTGATCACAAATGATAATAGGAAAATCAATATGTTAACTCAATGTTAAAGTTCTTCAGCTGGATATATGAACTGAGGATGCATATTTAAGTCCACATAATGTCTTGTGCATCAAGTTGGATCAATACTCCAATTGTCTTCATCTATTTCTCTATACCTTATTTATTTGTTAGAGATTAATTTGAGATCAAAATGAAGTGGTCTATCTTCCAATTTTACTTCCAATGATCGTTCTTGTTTGAAGATTTAGCTTTTCTTTTAGATATTGTTTTGATTGGTTCATGGGCAAAACAACCAATGCGATGGGCAATAAGGTTGAGGGTGGCTTTATATATAGCACAAGCATTGGACTGTTGCAATAGTAAAGGCTGAGCACTATATCACGATCTGAATAGTACAAAAGTCAAATAAATTCCAACATTTTTGTAATTGTGGTCCCATTGACTTTCTCTCTCTTCATTCACATTCACTCTTTCTCATTTATGTTGCTTTTTTCGAAATTTCTTTACGGAGAAACCAAAAGAAATCGAGCCGCAAGAAGGAGAAGGAAGGTAAAATTCAAACAAGTTACTGAAATTGGTATGTTGTTATGGTTGGTGTAATTAGGTGTATTGAGATTTTAAGGGTTAATTATTGCGATTGATTTGTTTCGATGCAATCGACAAATTTGGTTGAAAGTGATGAATTATTATTCACGGTTGAACTGTTTTATCTTTAAGTATGATATTTATTTTTTTCTTTTTTAGATTTTGTTCAATTTTGTTTTAGTTTATTGTTTGTTTTGTATTTTTTTCCTAGAGTTTTTATTATAGTATTTATCATTGAACTATTCTTAGGAAATTGCAAATTGCAAATTGTATTTATTGTTTTTACGTGTATAGTGTTTGATTGTATTTTTTTGACTGCAATTGTGTTCTTTTCTTAGGTAAATTCTTCCGATTAAGTTGTTTAGGTATTTGTTCATATGTTTAGGTAGTATGTATATTTTCAACTTTTCCTTATTTATTTATAGTAATTTGTTAAATTTGTAATAGTTGTCGGTTTTTGAGCTTTCTTGCCTTTATCTCATCACTATCAGGAATTTTTCTTTTTCGATCGATTGTGAATGGAAATTCTAAAGAGTCTAAGGCAATTGAGATGTATACCTGTAAGTATAATTTTCACAGTTTCAATTTCTTCATCTTCTGCATATTTCTTACAGTTGCTTCAATTATATTGTCAATCATTGAACTTAAAATACCTAAAGTTTGTTCCTTTGATGTTCTTCTTGTGTATCCTTTATTGAATTGTGTTGGAGAACCACAGGCGAACGAGGATTTTGGGAAGAAGGGAGTTTGGTGGCTGTTTGCAAAAGTTCTTCAGTCGGCTTCGCTGTTGCATAAATATATTTTTTTTTAGGTATTTAGCTAAGTATTTGTTCATTTTTGTGTGAGTTTGTGATGATTTGTAAAAATTTAAGGTTTTAGCTTTCATGATGTTTGTTCTTGGACAAATTTTGTATATATATTTTTTTTGGGGGGCTAATTTTAGTTTCTCTTTGGAAGAAATAGAAACAAACAATTTATTTTTTTCTTCGCCTCAGCATCCATCCACTCTGCACATTT
>NW_019228902.1:0-3705 GCF_002742605.1 Olea europaea var. sylvestris
TCGCGACGGAGTCGGAATGGGCTCAAATTTGACAGGTTGATCGGGAACAAAAATCGCGTCGGGGGCAATTTCGTCATTTTTCGAGACGGAGTCGGAATGGGATTAAATTTGACAGCTTGATCGGAAACAAAAATCACGCCAGGGGCAATTTCGTCATTTTTACGATGGTGTCGGAATGGGCTCAAATTTGACAGGTTGATTGGGAACAAAAATCGCGCCGGGGGCAAATTCGTCATTTTTCGCGACGGAGTCGGAATGGGCTTAAATTTGACAGGTTGATCGGAAACAAAAATCACGCCAGGGGCAATTTCGTAATTTTTACGATGGTGTCGGAATGGCCTCAAATTTGACAGGTTGATCGGAAACAAAAATCGCGCAGGGGGCAATTTCGTCATTTTTCGCGACGGAGTCGAAATGGGCTCAAATTTGACAGGTTGACCAGGAACAAAAATCTCGCCGAGGGAATTTCGTCATTTTTCACGACGGAGTCGGAATGTGCTCAAATTTGACAGGTTGATCGGGAACAAAAGTCGTGCCAGGGGCAATTTCGTCATTTTTCGCGACGGTGTTGGAATGGGCTCAAATTTGACAGGTTGATCGGAAACAAATATCGCGCCGGGGGCAATTTCGTCATTTTTCGCGTCGGAGTCGGAATGGGCTTAAATTTGACAGGTTGGTCGGAAACAAAAACCACGCCAGGGGCAATTTCGTCATTTTCACGAAGGTGTCGGAATGGGCTCAAATTTGATAGGTCGATCGGAAACAAAAATCGCGCAGGGGGCAATTTCGTCTTTTTTCGCGACGGAGTCGGAATGAGCTCAAATTTGACAGGTTGACCGGGAACAAAAATCTCGTCGTGGGGAATTTCATCATTTTTCGCGACGGAGTCGGAATGGGCTCAAATTGGATAGGTTGATCGGGAACAAAAATCGTGCCAGGGGCAATTTCGTCATTTTTCGCGACGGAGTCGGAATGGGCTCAAATTGGATAGGTTGATCGGGAACAAAAATCGTGCCAGGGGCAATTTCGTCATTTTTCGCGACGGAGTCGGAATGGGCTCAAATTGGATAGGTTGATCGGGAACAAAAATCGTGCCAGGGGCAATTTCGTCATTTTTCGCGACGGAGTCGGAATGGGCTCAAATTGGATAGGTTGATCGGGAACAAAAATCGTGCCAGGGGCAATTTCGTCATTTTTCGCGACGGAGTCGGAATGGGCTCAAATTGGATAGGTTGATCGGGAACAAAAATCGTGCCAGGGGCAATTTCGTCATTTTTCGCGACGGAGTCGAAATGGGCTCAAATTTGACAGGTTGACCAGGAACAAAAATCTCGCCGGGGGAATTTCGTCATTTTTCGCGACGGAGTCGGAATGTGCTCAAATTTGATAGGTTGATCGGGAACAAAAATCGTGCCAGGGGCAATTTCGTCATTTTTCGCGACGGTGTCGGAATGGGCTCAAATTTGACAGGTTGATCGGAAACAAAAATTTATCCGTGCGCAATTTCGTCATTTTTCGCGACGAGGTCGGATTGGGCTCAAATTTGACAGGTTGTTCGCAACCAAAAATCGCGCCGGGAGCAATTTCGTCATTTTTCGCGACGGAGTCGGAATGAGCTCAAATTTGACAGGTTGACCGGGAACAAAAATCTCGTCGTGGGGAATTTCGTCATTTTTCGCGACGGAGTCGGAATGGGCTCAAATTTGACAGGTTGATCGGGAACAAAAAATCACGCCGGGGGCAATTTCCTCATTTTTTGCGACGTAGTCGGAATGGGCTTAAATTTGACAAATTGATCGGAAACAAAAATCACGCCAGGGGCAATTTCGTCATTTTTACGATGGTGCCGGAATGGGCTCAAATTTGACAGGTTGACCGGGAACAAAACTCTCGCCGGGGTCAATTTCGCCATTTTTCGCGACGGAGTCGGAATGAGCTCAAATTTGACAGGTCGAGCGGGAACAAAAATCTCGTCGGGGGGAATTTCGTCATTTTTCACGACGGGGTCGGAATGGAATCAAATTTGACAGGTTGATCGGGATCAAAAATCGCGCCACGGGCAATTTCATCATTTTTCACGACGGAGTCGGAATGGGCTCAAATTTGACAGGTTGATCGGGATCAAAAATTGCGCCAGGGGCAATTTCGTCATTTTTCGCGACGGTGTCAGAATGGGCTCAAATTTGATAGTTTGATCGGAAACAAAAATCGCGCCTGGGGTAATTTCGTCATTTTTCGGGACGGTGTCGGATTGGGCTCAAATTTGACAGGTTGATCGGAAACAAAAACCACGCCAGGGGCAATTACGTCATTTTTACGAAGGTGTCGGAATGGGCTCAAATTTGACGGGCTGATCGGAAACAAAAATCGATTCGGGGGGATTTCGTCATTTTTCGCGACGGAGTCGGAATGGGCTTAAATTTGACAGGTTGATCGGAAACAGAAATCACGCTAGGGGCAATTTCGTCATTTTCACGAAGGTGTCGGAATGGGATCAAATTTGACAGGTTGATCGGAAACAAAAATCGCGTAGGGGCAATTTCGTCATTTTTCGCGACGGAGTCGGAATGGGCTTTGACAGGTTGACCGGGATCAAAAATCTCGCCAGGGGAAATCTCGTCATTTTTCGCGACAGAGTTGGAATGGGCTCAAATTTGACAGGTTGATCGGGAACAAAAATCGCGCCAGGGGCAATTTCGTCATTTTTTGCGACGGTGTCGGAATGGGCTCAAATTTGACTGGTTGATCGGAAACAAAAATTTATCCGGGCGCAATTTCGTCATTTTTCGCGACGGGGTCGGATTGGGCTCAAATTTGACAGATTGATCGTAAACAAAAATCGCCGGGAGCAAATTCGTCATTTTTCGCCGGGAGTCAGAATGTTTTGAAATTTGACAAGTTGATCGGAAACAAAAACCACGCTAGGGGCAATTTCGTCATTTTCACGAAGATGTCGGAATGGGCTCAAATTTGACAGATTGATCGGAAACAAAAATCGCGTCTGGGTTAATTTCGTCATTTTTCGCGACGGTGTCGGAATGGGCTCAAATTTGACAGGTTGATCGGAAACAAAAATCGGGTCGGGGGTAATCTCGTAATTTTTCGCGACGTTGTCGGAATGGGCTAATATTTTACATGTTGATCGGAAATGAAAATCTGGCCAGGGGAAATTTCGTCATTTTTCGCGACGGAGTCGGAATGGGCTCAAATTTACAGGTTGATCAGAAACAAAAATCGATCCAGGGCGATTTCGTCATTTTTCGCGACGGGGTCGGAATGGGCTCAAATTTGGCAGGTTGATCGGAAACAAAAACCACGCCAGGGGCAATTTCGTCATTTTTCAAGATCGAGTCGGAATGGGCACAAATTTGACAGGTTGATAGGGAACAAAAATCGGGCCATGGCCAATTTCGTCATTCTTCGCGACGGAGTCGGAATGTGCTCAAATTTGACCGGTTGATTGGAAACAAAAACCACGCAAGAGGCAATTTCGTAATTTTTCGCGACGGAGTCGGAATGGGCTCAAATTTGACAGGTTGATCGGGAACAAAAATCGCGCCAGGGGCAATTTCGTCATTCTTCGCGACGGTGTCGGAATTGGCTCAAATTTGACAGATTGATCGGAAACAAAAATCGATCCGAGGAGAATTTCGCCATTTTTCGCGACGGAGTCGGAATGGGCTCAAATTTGACGGGTTGATCGGA
>NW_019228903.1:0-3704 GCF_002742605.1 Olea europaea var. sylvestris
ACTAAAATTTCGTCTGGATTTTGTTCATTGTCGTGCTTCAAATCAAATATGACTATAATTTCATCTAAGTTTTGTTAAATGGCACGTTTTCAATCAAATTTGAGTGGAATTTCATCTGGATTTTGATCAGTGGTGCTCTTTCAATCAAATTTTCTCACTTGGGTTTAGTTCATTGGCACGTTTTTAGTCAAATTTGACTAAAATTTCACCCGAATTTTGTTGTTTGGCGCGTTTCCAATCAAATTTGACTAAAATTTCACTTGAGTATGGTTCATTGACGCATTTCCAATCAAATTTGACTAAATTTTTGCCCAAATTTTGTTCATTGTCGCGCTTCAAATAAAATATGACTAGAATTTCATCTGAGTTTTGTTAAATGACGCATTTTCAATCAAATTTAAGTAAAATTTCATCTGGATTTTGATCATTGCTGCTCCTCCAATTAAATTTTACTAAAATTTCACACTGATTTAGTTCATTGGTGCGTTTCCAATCAAATTTGACTAAAATTTCACATGGGTTTTTTCATTGGCTTGTCTCCAATTAAATTTGACTAAAATATCACTTGAGTTTGGTTCATTGGAGCGTTTCCAATCATATTTGACTAAAATTTCACCTGGATTTTGTTCATTGGCGTGTTTTCAATCAAATTTGACTAAAATTTCACTTGAGTTTGGTTCAATGACGCGTTTCCAATCAAAATTTGACTAAAGTTTCGCCAGGATTTTTTTCATTGTCGCGCTTTAAATCAAATATGGTGACAATTTCATATGAGTTTTGTTAAATGGCGCATTTCTAATCAAATTTTATTAAAATTTCGTCTGAAATTTGTTCATTATCGCCCTTCAAATTAAATATACCTACAATTTCATGAGTTTGGTTAAATGGCGCGTTTTCAATCAAATTTGAGTAAAATTTCATTTGGATTTTTATCATTTGTGCTCTTCCAATCAAATTTGACTAAAATTTCACTTGGGTTTACTTCATTGGCACGTTTGTAGTCGAATTTGAATAAAATTTCACCTGAATTTTGTTGTTTAGCGCATTTCCAATCAAATTTGACTAAATTTTATTATGGATTTTGTTCATTGTTGTGTTTCCATTCAAATTTGACAAAAAATTCAGATGGTTTTAGTTCATTGGCACGTTTCCAATCAAATTTGACTAAAATTTCACGTGAATTTGATTCATTGGCCCGTTTCCAATCAAATTTGACTACAACTTCACCTACGTTTTGTTAAATGGCGTGTTTTCAATCAAATTTAACCAAAATTTCACTTGAGTTTTGTTTATTGGCACGTTTTCAATCAAATTTAGCTAAAATTTCAACTGCGTTTTGTTCATTGGCGTGTTTCCAATCAAATTTGACTAAAATTTCACCTGAATTTTGATCATTGGCGTGTTTCCAATTAAATTTGACTAAAATCTCACTTGAGTTTGGTTCATCGTCGTGAGTCCAATCATATTTGACTAAAATTTTCTCTGGATTTTGTTCATTGGCGAGCTTCAAACTAAATACAACTACAATTTCATTCGAGTTTCATTAAATGGCTCGTTTTCAATCAAATTTGAGTAAAATTTCATCTGGATTTTGTTGTTTGCCGTGTTTCTAATAAAATTTTACAATCAAATTTGACTAAAATTTCACCTGAGTTTGGTTCATTAGTACGTTTCCAATCAAATTTGATAAATTTTCCATCTGGATTTTGTTCATCGGGGGTTTCCAATCAAAGTTAACTAAAATTTCTCGGTGGTTTAGTTAAACGGTGCGTTTGGAATAAAATTTGACTCAAATTTAGATTTGATTTTGTTCATTAGCTGGTTTCCAGTCAAATTTGACTAAAATTCGGCTTATGTTTAATTCATTAGCACGTTTTCAATCAAATTTGACTAAATTTTGATTTGTGTTTCGTTCATCGTCGGGTTTTCCAATCAAATTTGACTAAAATTTCACCTGGGTTTAGTTCATAGGCACATTTCCAATCAAATTTGAGTAAAACTTCAACTGGATTTTGTTCATTAGCGTGTTTCCAATCAAATTTGACCAAAATTTCATTTGAGATTGGTTCGTTGGCGTTTTTCCAATCAAATTTGACTAAAATTTTGTCCGATTTTTGGTCATTGTCGCCCTTCAAATCAAATATGACTATAATTTCATCTGCATTTTGTTAAATGGCGCATTTTCAATCAAATTTGGCTAAAATTTCATCTGAATTTGTTCATTGGTGCGTTTCCAATCAAATTTGATTAAAAATTTCACATGGGTTAAGATTATTAGTGCGTTTCAAATCAAACCTGACTAAAATTTCGCCTGAATCTTTTTCATTGGCATATTTCCAATCAAATTTGACTAAAATTTCACTTTAGTTTAGTTGATTGGCGCATTACCAATTAAATTTTACTAAAATTTCTTTTGGATTTTGTTCATTGTCGCGCTTCAAATCAAATATGACTACAATCTCATATGAGTTTTGTTAAATGGCACATTTTCAATCAAATTTGACTAAAATTTCATTTGAATTTTGTTCATTGGGGGTGCTTCCAATCAAATTTGACCAAAATTTCACTTGAGTTATATTCATTGGTGCGTTTCCAATCAAATTTGACTAATATTTCACCTGATTTTGTTCATTGGTGTGTTTCAAATCAAATTTGACTGAAATTTCACTTGAGTTTGATTTATTTGTGTGTTTCCTATCAAAATTGACTAAAATTTCTTCTGAATTTTGTTCATTGTCGCGTTTTAAATCAAATATGACTGCAGTTTCATCTGAGTTTTGTTAAATGGCACGTTTTCAACCAAATTTGACTAAAATTTTGCTTGAATTTGGTTTATTGGCGCGTTTCCAATCAAATTTGACTAAAATTTCGCCTAGGATTTGTTCATTGGCGTATTTCCAATCAAATTTTACTAAAATTTCACTTCAGTTTAGTTCGTTGGCACATTTCCGATCAAATTTGACTAAAATTTCGTCTGAATTTTATTCACTGTTGCGCTTCAAATCAAATATTACTACAATTTCATTTGAATTTTGTTAAATGGCGCATTTTCAATCAAATTTGACTAAAATTTCATCTGAATTTTGTTTAGAGGTGCGTTTCCAATCAAATTTAACTAACCTTTCACATGGATTTTGTTGATTGGGACGTTTCCATTCAAATTTTACTAAAATTTCTCTTGAGTTTTGTTCATTGGCATAATTACAATCATATTTGACTTAAATTTGACTTCAATTTAGTTCATTAGCGCGTTTTCAATTAAATTTGACTAAAATTTCGTCACAATTTTGTTCATTGTTGCGCTTCAAATCAAATATGGCTACAATTTCATCTGAGTTTTGTTAAATGGTGCTTTTTCAATCAAAATTAAGTAAAATTTCGTATGAGTTTAGATCATTGGTGCTCTTCCAATCAAATTTTACTAAAATCTCACTTGGTTTTGGTTCATTGGCGTGTTTGCAGTCGAATTTGACTAAAATTTCTCCTAAATTTTGTTGTTTGGTGGGTTCCTAATCAAATTTGACTAAAATTTCAATTGAACATGTTTCATTGATGCGTTTCCAATTAAATTTGACTAAAATTTCTTTTGAATTTTGTTCTTATTTGCGTTTCCATTCATTTGCGCGTTTCCATTAGAATTTGACTAAATAACAAAATTCAGGTGAAAATTTTCAATCAAATTTGAGTAAAGTTTCATCTAAATT
>NW_019228904.1:0-3703 GCF_002742605.1 Olea europaea var. sylvestris
TCAATCCAAAACGGTCGCTACGTTTCCAAAAAGTTCTTATGGGCCCAAAACGGACACGTGTTCAAAAGTTACGCTCAATTCTTTGTTCGTCGACTCTCCAAGCGTTCTAAACATGCAAGTGCTCATTCTTTCGAAAAATGGTCAAAATCTCTTGTACATTAGGATGAAGTTGTGAGTTCAAACCAAAACGGTCGCTACATTTCCAAAAAGTACTTATGGGCCCAAAACGGACGCCGTGTGCAAAAGTTACGCTCATTTCTTCGTACGCCGACAATCCAAGCGTTCCAAAAATGCAAGTGCTCATTCTTTCGAAAAATGGCTGAAATCCCTCATACGTCACGACGAAGTGGTGAGTTCAATCCAAAACGGTCGCTACATTTACAAAAAGTTCATATGGGCCCAAAACGGACACCGTGTGCAAAAGTTACGCTCAATTCTTTATCCGCCGACTCTCCAAGCGTTCTAAATATGTAAGTGCTCATTCTTTCGAAAAATCGCCAAAATCCCTCTTAAGTTACGAAGAAGTTGTGAGTTCAAGCCATAATGATCGCTACATTTCCAAAAAGTACTTATGGGCCCAAAACGAACACAGTGTGCAAAAGTTACGCTCATTTCTTCGTACGCCGACTATCCAAGTGTTTCAAATATGCAAGTGCTCATTCTTTCGATAAATGGCTGAAATCCCTCATACATCACGACGAAGTGGTTAGTTCAATTTAAAACGGTCGCTACATTTCCAAAAAGTACTTATGGACCCAAAACAGACAACGCGTGCAAAAGTTACACTCAACTCATCTTACGCCGACTATCCAAGCGTTCCAAATATGCAAGTGCTCATTCTTTCGAAAAATGCCCAAAATCCCTCATACATCATGACGAAGCGGTGAGTCCAATCCAAAATGGTCGCTACGTTTCTAAAAAGTACTTATGGGCCCAAAACGGACACCGTGTGCAAAAGTTACCTCAATTCTTCGAACGCCGACTCTCCAAGCGTTCCAAATATACAAGTGCTCATTCTTTTGGAAAATGGTCGAAATCCCTCATTCGTCATGACGAAGCGGTGAGTCGAATCCTAAATGGTCGCTACATTTCCAAAAAGTACTTATGGGCCCAAAACGGACACCGTGTACAAAAGTTACGCTCAATTCTTCGTACGCGGACTCTCCAACCGTTCCAAATATGCAAGTGCTCATTCTTTCGTAAAATGGCTAAAATCCCTCGTACGTCACGACGAAGTGGTGAGTTCAATCCAAAATGGTCGCTACATTTCCAAAAAGTACTTATGGGCCCAAAGCGGACGCCGTTTTCAAAAGTTACGCTCAATTCTTCGAACGTCGACAATCCAAGCGTTCGAAATATGCAAGTGCTCATTCTTTCAAAAAATTGCCAAAATCCCTCATACGCCACGACGAAGTGGTGAGTTCAATCAAAAACGGTCGCTACATTTTGAAAAAGTTCTTATGGGCCCAAAACGGACATCGTGTGCAAAAGTTACGCTCAATTCTTCACCCGTCGACTCTCCAAGCGTTCTAAGTATTCAAGTTCTCATTCTTTCAAAAAAACTGCCAAAATCCCTCGTACGTTATGATGAAGTATTGAGTTCAATCCAAAACGGTCGCTAAACTTCCAAAAAGTACTTATGGGCCAAAAACGAACACCCTGTGTAAAAGTTACGCTCATCTCTTCGTACGTCAACTATCCAAGCGTTCCAAATCTGCAAGTGCTCATTCTTTCAAAAAATTGCCAATATCCCTCATAGGTCACGGCGAAGTGGTGAGTTCAATCCAAAATGGTCGCTACATTTCCAAAAATTACTTATGGGCCCAAAACGGACACAGTGTGCAAAAGTTACTCTAAATTCTTCGTACGCTGACAATCCAAGCGTTCCAAATACGCAAGTGCTCATTCTTTTGGAAAATGGTCGAAATCCCTCATTCGTCATAACGAAGCGATGAGTCGAATCCTAAATGGTCACTACATTTCCAAGAAGTACTTATGGGCCCAAAACGGACACCGTGTACAAAAGTTACGCTCAATTCTTCGTACGCGGACTCTCCAACCGTTCCAAATATGCAAGTGCTCATTCTTTCGAAAAATGGCCAAAATCCCTCGTACGTCACGATGAAGTCGTGGGTTCAATTCAAAACGATCGCTAAATTTATTAAAAGTACTTATGGGCCCAAAGCGGACGCCGTTTTCAAAAGTTACGCTCAATTCTTCGAACGCCGACAATCCAAGTGTTCCAAATATGCAAGTGCTCATTCTTTCAAAAAATTTCCGAAATCCCTCGTATGCCACGATGAAGTCATGAGTTCAATCCAAAACGGTCGCTACATTTCCAAAAAGTACTTATGGGCCCAAAACGGACACCGCGTGCAAAAGTTACGCTCAATTATTCGTACGCCGACTCTCCAAGCGTTCCAAATATGGAAGTGCTAATTCTTTCAAAAAATGGCCGAAATCCCTCATACGTCACGACGAAGTGGTGAGTTCAATCCAAAACGGTCGCTGCATTTCCAAAAAGTACTTATGGGCCCGAAACGAACACCGTGTGCAAAAGTTATGCACGATTATTCGTACGCGGACTCTCCAATCTTTCCAAATATGCAAGTGCTCATTCTTTTGAAAAATGGTGAAAATCCCTCGTAAGTCACGACGAAGTCGTGAGTTCAATTCAAAACGGTCGCTACATTTCCAAAAAGTTCTTATGGGCCCAAAACGGACACCGTGTGCAAAGGTTACGCTCAATTCTTTATCCACTGACTCTCCAAGCGTTCTAAATATGCAGGTGCTCATTATTTCGAAAAATTGCCAAAATCCCTCGTACGTCACGATGAAGTTGTGAGTTCAATCCAAAACAATCGCCACATTTCCAAAAAGTAATTATGGTCCCAAAATGAACACCGTGTGCAAAAGTTACGCTCATTTCTTCGTACGCAGACTATTCAAGCGTTCCAAATATGCAAGTGCTCATTCTTTCGATAAATGGCCAAAATCCCTCATACATCACGACGAAGTGGTGAGTTCAATCCAAAACAGTCGCTACATTTCCAAAATGTACTTTATGGGCCCAAAACGGACACCGTGTGGAAAAGTTACGCTCAATTCTTTGTATGCGGACACTCCAAGCGTTCCAAATATGCAGGTGCTCATTCTTTCAAAAAATTGCAGAAATCCCTCATACGTCATGACGAAGTGGTGAGTTCAATCCAAAACGGTCGCTGCATCGCCAAAAAGTATTTATGGGCCCAAAACGAACACTGTGTGCAAAAGTTACGCTCAATTCTTCGTACGCAGACTCTCCAAGCATTCCAAATATGCAAGTGCTCATTCTTTCAAAAAATGTCCAAAATCCCTCGTACGTCACGATGAAGTCGTGAGTTCAATTCAAAACGATCGCTACATTTGTGTAAAGTACTTATGGGCCCAAAACGGACGCCGTTTTCAAAAGTTACGCTCTATTCTTCGAACTCCGACTATCCAAGCGTTCCAAATATGAAAGTGCTCATTCTTTCAAAAAATGGCAGAAATCCCTCATACGCCATGATGAATCAGTGAATTCAATCCAAAACGGTCGCTACATTTTCTAAAAGTACTTATGGGCCCATAAAGGACAACGCGTGCAAAATTTACGCTCACTTCTTCATACGCCGACTCTCCAAGCGTTCCAAATATGCATGTTCTCATTCTTTCAAAAAATGGC
>NW_019228905.1:0-3701 GCF_002742605.1 Olea europaea var. sylvestris
AAAAAAAAAAAAAACCCTATAGTGCCATTCTTCAAAATCATGATGTGGACAAGTATTTTACGAATCTTTAAATCTTTCTCAACGTTGAAAATATGCTTCATTAGTTTTTTAAGAAAATTTTGGATTTATCTTTTCAAAGCATTAATTTTATGGGCTGGGGAGAATACTATCAAATACTCACTTTGAATTTCTTGCCATATGCCAATTGAACTAGTTTTTAAAGAGTTAAACTGAGACTCTGTTTTATCTATTAAAGAAAAAGGAAACAATTTCAACATAATAATTTCAATGGTGCAAGTTTGGTCATTAATGTGGCACACACTTCTTCAAATTCTTTAAGACGTAAATACAAACTCTTAGATTCTAAACCATGGAAATTAGGAAGTATTGGAATCATACTCGACATGAATCGAAAATTTAGATGTGAAAATAAAACATGGAGTAGAAATTTCGAAAAGGTTAAGAGTAATCTCACACATGGTGTGCACTTGTTTGTTTTCATTTTCATCATGTGCACTTTCATTTTTCATGTGCACTTTCATTTTCAGCCATGGTGGTGTAAATGTTATACCCAAAGTCTAATCAACTTTAGATATAAGAACTTTTAATATATAATTAATGCAATTTTATTGTAGATCTATTATTTAATTAACATTCAATTAAATTAAATAATAGTGTTCATAGATTTAAGTTTTAGTGATTTATTAATCACAATGAGTTATAATTGTGAGCTACAAATTACAGATGACTAAATCTTAAATTATCCATGGTCGTAAGTAATAAAGATATGCAGATATTGTTATTACAAATAGATCATCACATGTGGTATTTCTTACTTATGAAGTAAGTAGTTGGTCTCACAAGCTAATATGTTGTGACATTTAAATGAACAAATGGATGCTTTGTTTATATAACAAAACATTAGAGACCTACTGGAGAGATTCCACATGAATAACTATCTTACCGTCAATGATTAATCTCTAACATTCGGTAATGGAATTGGTCATTTGACTTAAGGTCATCATAGTGCCTTATATAAAGGCAATCATGCTTTGATGATGTTAGATGTTGCTTTACCAAGGGTTGCTAATACGTCATCGTTCAGGTATGTTAAGAATCATATAAATGTTGTGAACGATGAATAGAAGATTTGTTGCTCTTAGATAGTAAGAGATTTATAATCTGCATTTCATTCAATTAAGTTGATAACGAAATCTTAGGCCAAGGTATACTCATAAGTCGAAAAGGAGTTTTCGACTTATATTGACATAATAGTGGAATGAAAGATATGATCGATAATCGAGATTGACACACTTCCATATCTCGTAATTGATCGGATCATATTGATTAAGGGATTATAGTTTCACTGTAAATGAACAAGTTTGATTTTGTCATACCACGTGACATTTTTCATTACATATATTACCTTGACACATTACTAGATGTCAATATGGGACGACGAATGTGATTTGGTAATAAATTAAAAGGGATATTTTAATTTATCAATTTTAATTAGATCAAACATACACTAAAGAAGAACTAGAAAAATGAGATTCACCAATTAATTAACAAGTGTTGGATAATTAATTAATCACTTGTTAATTAATTAATTGGTTGCTTACTAACAGCCCGAATTAATTAATTGGATTAATTAAACATTGGACCGGATTAAGTTGTAAGATGGGCTAAGCCTGTTTGAGATTATATAAATAAGCTGCTAGTGTTTGAAAATTATAGTGAAATTTTATATTCTTGGTAGCACAAAAAAAGTAAATATCCTAGTTCTCTCAATCTTGTTCCTTGTGTGGATTTCCATTGGACGTTGGACAATTATACAACTGTGGATTTTAGATTGAAATTGTTGGAATTAAAGAAAAGCAAAGAAGTTTGCAGAATTCAACAAATGTATAATATCTATCACAGTTTCTATCTAAACCCAAAACAGATCCTTAGTGAGATTTGAAATATTGTTTAAATGTTGTTATGCATGATTAAGTAAATTTCCAACATGCGAAAGATGTGTGTGAGTGTATCATCAAACAAATTACTAAAGAAAGTTTTACAATTATCTCTAACTAAACAATAAGAATTAAAATCACAATACCAATTTAACATAAAAAAAAACAAAAAACAAAAAGTAGACGTATCGAATGAAAATTAGGTGGCACAACCAATCATATAGTAAAGAAAAGGCAATTCAAGAGGCTCGGCCTTCCCTTAAAGAGAACTAAGAATGGAGACTTGACCTTCCTGTTAAAATAAAAATAGAACAAGTGTACCTATTTGTAAATATTACGAAAAAGACCAAAACTTCACAAAAAGTAGCAGAAAATAATCCTTGATGCAACGACACCAAAAACTTGCTACAACTTAACGATTGCAAACCTAGGCAAGTTGTCTCAAGTAGTGAACTAAGAAATCTGAGGTCGAACCATAGGAAATAGGAAGAAAACAACACTAGTTTATGGTGTAGAAAACGGTTGGCGAAAATACGATGAAGAACACTAGAGCGTTGAGAATTCACTTTGAATAAATGAGTAAAAATTATTCTTGATCTTTTATATAACTCATACGAAAATCAACTAGGGAATAATCTTGTAAGGTCCCAAATTTTATATTTTTAAGTTGGTTGATGTAACTCATTTAAGAAATGAGTCATGGAGGCACGGCTCATTTAAGGTTATGAAAGTACAAGCTATAAGCCATTTAAAAGCCCAACAATTTAAGACATCAAATTTAAGTAATTCTAATTGCAAATATCTAATAAATAACTGTGTTGCCACAATGGTTATTTGCATGATATTTCACATATAGAACCCAGGTTTGAATCACCATGCAGATGTTTTTATAAAATTATTTTTGAGTTAAAACTCTTCGTTTTGCACATTAAGAACAATTATATCAACTTAATTAAATGGAATAATTGTTTTATAAATGAGCATTCATGGAGATAGATTATAAATCATATGAATGGTTCATTTTCCTCTATTTTTTTTCATTGTGTAAATATTTTATAAAACTTTTTATAAGAATTATTTTTTATGGGCTCGAAACTCTTTAGATTCTTAGTTAAAGATTCAATTTGACAAGATTAATGATTATATAACTCTCCCATTTGATTTTTCACTAAAAAGGGAGGTTATAAGAAGAAGAAATTCACTTTTTCACTACACGTCTTCTCAAATTCGAATTTAATCTTATTTTCTCTTGAAAATATCTTTTATGTTAAATTAAGCTCAAAGGAATAGCAAGAGTGTGAAGGATAAACACTTTTACACATTTCGTTCTTTATATTTCAAGAAAATCAAGGTAGGTAGAGGTGCAAGTGGTTATTTCATTTTCAAGTTATGATTTTTCGTTAAAAGTATGAATGAATTTGGTACCTTCGGGTTCGATACTTCGACACTACTATAGTTTGAATAATCATTTTTCAACTCTACGTGTTATGATAATTCTATTGACATTGCTGGAAATTCATCTTTGTGCAACAGTATGAATTTGTAGTTCGAATTTTCTAACTTGCTAATGAAATGTATCGATGATGATATCTATTGAGTTTCAAACTAATCGATTAATTCCCTTCCTACATGTTGATTTGATTTGCTTGGGGCGTGGATGATGGTAGATAAAGTTGTAACATGCTATGAAGAAGCCGGTGACTTAAAATTTTTATTCAAAATGTTTATGTGTTTTTTTTTTTT
>NW_019228906.1:0-3701 GCF_002742605.1 Olea europaea var. sylvestris
CTTTTGCACACGGTGTCCATTTTGGGCCCATAAGTAAATCTCGAAAATGTAGCGATAGTTTTGGATTGAACTCACCGCTTCTTCGTGATGTACGAGGGATTTCAGCCATTTTTCGAAAGAATGAGCACATGCATATTTGGAACGCTTGGATAGTTGGCGTACGAGGAATTGAGAGTTACTTTTGCACATGGTGTCCGTTTCGGGCCCATAAGTACTTTTCGGAAATGTATCGACCGTTTTGGATTGAACTCATGACTTCATAGTGATGCATGAGGGATTTCGGCCATTTTTTGAAAGAATGAGCACTTGCATTTTTGGAACGCTTGGAGAGTCGGCGTATGAAAAATTGAGCGTAACTTTTTTACACGGTGTCCGTTTTGGGCCCATAAGTACTTTTCAGAAATGTAGCGACCGTTTTGGATTGAACTCATGACTTCATCGTGACGTATGAGGGATTTCAACCATTTTTCTAAAGCATGAGCACTTTCAGATTTGGAACGCTTATAGTGTCGGCGTAGGAAGAATTGAGCGTAACTTTTGTACACAGTGTCCGTTTTGGTCCCACAAGTATTTTTCGGAAACGTAGCTTCCGTTTTGGATTGAACTCATGACTTCGTCGAGACATATGAGGGATTTCAGCCATTTTTCTAAAGAATGAACACTTGCATATTTGGAACGCTTGGAGAGTCGGCGTACGAAGAATTGAGCGTAACTTTTGCACACAGTGTCCGTTTTGGGCCCATAAGTACTTTTCGGAAATGTAACGACCATTTTGGATTGAACTCATGACTTCATCGAGACGTATGAGGGATTTCATCCATTTTTTTAAAGAATGAGCACTTGCATATTGGGAACGCTTGGAGAGTCGGCGTACGAAAAATTGAGCGTAACTTTTGCACACAGTGTCCGTTTTGGTCCCATAAGTAAATCTCGAAAATGTAGCGACCATTTTGGATTGAACTCACGACTTCGTAGTGACGTATAAGTGATTTCGGCCATTTTTCGAAAGAATGACCACTTGAATTTTTGGAACACTTGGAGAGTCGGCGTACGAAGAATTGAGCGTAACTTTTCTACACGGTGTCCGTTTTGGGCCCATAAGTACTTTTCGAAAATGTAGCGACCGTTTTGGATTGAACTCATGACTTCATCGTGACGTATTAGGGATTTCAGCCATTTTTCTAAAGAATGAGCACTTGTAGATTTGGAACGCTTATGGAGTCGACGTAGGAAGAATTGAGCGTAACTTCTATACACGGTGTCCGTTTTGGTCCCACAAGTATTTTTCGGAAATGTAGCATCCGTTTTGGATTGAACTCATGACTTCGTCGTGACGTATGAGGGATTTCAGCCATTTTTCTAAAGAATGAGCACTTGGATATTTGGAATGCTTGGAGAGTCGGCGTACGAAGAATTGAGTGTAACTTTTGTAAACGGTGTCCATTTTGGTGCCATAAGTACTTTTCGCAAATGTAGCGACCATTTTGGAATGAACTAAGGAATTCGTCGTGACGTATGAGGGTTTCAGCCATTTTTCTAGAGAATGAGCACTTGCATTTTTGGAACGCTTGGAGAGTCGGCATACGAAGAATTGAGCGTAACTTTTGCACACGGTGTCCGTTTTGGGCCCATAAGTACTTTTTGGAAATGTAGCGGCCGTTTTGGATTGAACTCATGACTTCATCGAGACATATGAGGGATTTCATCCATTTTTTTTAAAGAGTGAGCACTTGCATATTGGGAACGCTTGGAGAGTCGGCGTACGAAGAATTGAGCGTAACTTTTGCACACGGTGTCCGTTTTGGGCCCATAAGTAAATCTAAAAAATGTAGCGACCGTTTTGGATTGAACTCACCGCTTTATCGTGATGTACGAGGGATTTCTGCCATTTTTCGAAAGAATGAGCACATGCATATTTGGAACGCTTAGATAGTCGGTGTACGAGGAATTGAGAGTTACTTTTGCACACGGTGTCCGTTTTGGGCCCATAAGTACTTTTCGGAAATGTAGCGACCGTTTTGGATTGAACTCACGACTTCATAGTGACTTATGAGGGATTTTGGCCATTTTTCGAAAGAATGAGCACTTGCATTTTTGGAACGCTTGGAGAGTCGGCGTACGAAGAATTGAGCGTAACTTTTGTACACGGTGTCCGTGTTGGGCCCATAAGTACATTTCGAAAATGTAGCGACCGTTTTGGATTGAACTCATGCCTTTGTCATGACGTATGAGGGATTTCGGCCATTTTTCTAGAGAATGAGCACGTACATATTTGTAACGCTTGGAGAGTCGGCGTACGAAGAATTGAGCGTAACTTTTACACATGATGTCAGTTTTGGGCCCATAAGTAATTTTTGGAAATGTAGCAACCATTTTTTATTGAACTCAAGACTTCATCGTGACGTATGAGGGATTTCCGCCTTTTTTTCGAAAGAATGTGCACTTGCATATTTGGAACGCTTGGAGAGTCAGCGTACGAAGAATTGAATGTAACTTTTGCACACGATGTCCATTTTGGACCCATAAGTACTTTTCAGAAATGTAGCAACCGTTTTGGATTGAACTCATGACTTCATCGTGATGTATGTGGGATTTCGACCATTTTTCTAAAGAATGAGCACTTGCAGATTTGGAACGCTTATAGAGTCAGCGTACGAAGAATTGAGCGTAACTTTTGTACACGGTGTCCGTTTTGGTCCCACAAGTACTTTTCGGGACTGTAGCGACCGTTTTGGATTGAACTCATGACTTCATCATGACGTATGAGGGATTTTGGCCATTTTTCTAAAGAATGAGCACTTACATATTTGGAACGCCTGGAGAGTCGGCGTACGAAGAATTGAGCGTAACTTTTGTACACGGTGTCCGTTTTGGTCCCATAAGTACTTTTCGCAAATGTAGTGATCGTTTTGGATTGAACTCACGACTTCGTCATGACGTATAAGGGATTTCGACCATTTTTCTAAAGAATGAGCACTAGCATATTTGGAACGCTTGGAGAGTCGGCGTACGAAGAATTGAGCGTAACTTTTGTACACGGTGTCCGTTTTGGTCCCACAAGTATTTTTCGGAAATGTGGCGACCGTTTTGGATTGAACTCATGACTTCGTCGTGACGTATGAGGAATTTCAGCCATTTTTCTAAAGAATGAGCACTTGCATATTTGGAACGCTTGGAGAGTCGGCGTACGAAGAATTTAGCGTAACTTTTGTACACGGTGTCCGTTTTGGTCCCATTCGGACTTTTCGCAAATGTAGCGACCATTTTGGATTGAACTCAGGACTTCGTCGTGACGTATGAGGGTTTTGGCTATTTTTCTAAAGAATGAGCACTTGCATTTTTGGAACGCTTGGAGAGTTGGCGTACGAAGAATTGAGCCTAACTTTTGAACACGCTGTCCGTTTTGGGCCCATAAGTACTTTTTGAAAATGTAGCGACTGTTTTGGATTGAACTCATGACTCTTTCATGACGTATGTGGGATTTCGGGGATTTCTCTAAAGAATGAGCACTTGTAGATTTGGAACGCTTATAGAGTCGGCGTACGAAGAATTGAACGTAACTTTTGTACACGGTGTCCATTTTGGTCCCACAAGTATTTTTCGGAAATGTAGCGTCAGTTTTGGATTGAACTCATGACTTCGTCGTGACGTATGAGGGATTTCAGCCATTTTTCTAAAGAACGAGCACTTGCATATTTGGA
>NW_019228907.1:0-1234 GCF_002742605.1 Olea europaea var. sylvestris
CGGACACCTCTTGCAAAAGTTAAGCTCAATTCTTCGTACGCCGACTATCCGAGCGTTCCAAATATAGAGGTGCTCGTTCTTTCAAAAAATGGCTGAAATCCCTCAGACATCACGACGAAGTAGTGAGTTCAATTCAAAAGGGTCGCTACATTTCCAAAAAGTACTTATGGGCCCGAAACGGACACCTCTTGCAAAAGTTACGCTCAATTCTTCGTACGCCGACTATCCGAGCGTTCCAAATTTAGAAGTGCTCGTTCTTTCAAAAAATGGCCGAAATCCCTCATACGTCACGGCGAAGTAGTGAGTTCAATCCAAAAGGGCCGCTACATTTCCAAAAAGTACTTATGGGCCCAAAACGGACACCGTGTGCAAAAGTTACGCTCAATTCTTCGTACGCCGACTATCGAAGCCTTCCAAACATAAAACTGCTCGTTCTTTCGAAAAATGGCCGAAATCGCTCATACGTCACGATGAAGTCGTGAGTTCGATCCAAAAGGGTCGCTACATTTCCAAAAATTACTTATGGGCCCGTAACGAACACTTCTTGCTAAAATTACGCTCAGTTCTTCGTACGCCGACTATCCGAGCGTTCCAATTGTAGAAGTGCTCGTTCTTTCGAAAAATGGCCGAAATCCCTCATACGTCATGATGAAGTATTGAGTTCAATCCAAAAGGGTCGCTATATTTCCAAAAAGTACTTATGGGCCCAAAACGGACACCGTGTGCAAAGGTTACCCTCAATTCTTCGTACGCCGACTATCCAAGCCTTCCAAACATAAAACTGCTCAATCTTTCCGAAAATGGGCAAAATCCATCATACGTCACGATGAAGTAGTGAGTTCAATCCCAAAGGGTCGCTACATTTCCAAAAAGTACTTATGGGCCCGAAATGGACACCTCTTGCAAAAGTTAAGCTCAATTCATCGTACGCCAACTATCCGAGCGTTCCAAATATAGAAGTGCTCGTTCTTTCGAAAAATGGCCGAAATCCCTCAGACGTCACGACGAAGTCATGAGTTCAATCCAAAAGGGTCGCTACAATTCAAAAAAGTACTTATGGGCCCGAAACGGACACCTCTTGCAAAAGTTACGCTCAATTCTTCATACGCCGACTATTCGAGCGTTCCAAATTTAGAAGTGCTCGTTCTTTTGAAAAATGGCCGAAATACCTCATACGTCATGACGAAGTAGTGAGTTCAATCCAAAAGGGTCGCTACATTTCCAAAAAGTACTT
>NW_019228907.1:2015-3701 GCF_002742605.1 Olea europaea var. sylvestris
CGCTTCATTTCCAAAAAGTACTTATGGGCCCAAAACGGACACCGTGTGCAAAAGTTACCCTCAATTCTTCGTACGCCCACTATCCAAGCCTTCCAAACATAAAACTGCTCAATCTTTCCAGAAATGGGCAAAATCCCTCATACGTCACGACGAAGTAGTGAGTTCAATCCCAAAGGGTCACTACATTTCCAAAAAGTACTTATGGCCCCGAAACGGACACCTCTTGCAAAAGTTAAGCTCAATTCTTCGTACGCCGACTATCCGAGCGTTCCAAATATAAAACTGCTCGTTCGTTCGAAAAATGGCCGAAATCCCTCAGACGTCACGACGAAGTAGTGAGTTCAATCCAAAAGGGTCGCTACAATTCCAAAAAGTACTTATGGGCCCGAAACGGACACCTCTTGCAAAAGTTACGCTCAATTCTTCGGACGTCGACTATGCGAGCGTTCCAAATTTAGAAGTGCTCGTTCTTTCGAAAAATGGCCGAAATACCTCATACGTCACGATGAAGTAGTGAGTTCAATCCAAAAGGGTCGCTACATTTCCAAAAAGTACTTATGGGCCCAAAATGGACACCGTGTGCAAAAGTTACGCTCTATTCTTCGTACGCCGACTATCCGAGCGTTCCAAATTTAGAAGTGCTCGTTCTTTCGAAAAATGGCCGAAATCCCTCATACGTCACGACGAATTAGTGAGTTCAATCCAAAGGGGTCGCTACATTTCCAAAAAGAAGTTATGGGCCCGAAACGAAAACTTCTTGCAAAAGTTACGCTCAATTCTTCGTACGCCGACTATCCGCGCTTTCCAAATATAAAACTGCTCGTTCTTTCTAAAAATGGCCGAAATCCCTCATACGTCACGACGAATTAGTGAGTTCAATCCAAAAGGGTCGCTACATTTCCAAAAAGTATTTATGGGCCCGAAACGGACACCGTGTGCAAAAGTTACGCTCTATTCTTCGTACGCCGACTATCCGAGCTTTCCAAATATAAAACTGCTCGTTCTTTCTAAAAATGGGCAAAATCCCTCATACGTCACGACGAAGTCGTGAGTTCAATCCAAAGGGGTCGCTACATTTCCAAAAAGTAGTTATGGGCCCGAAACGAAAACTTCTTGCAAAAGTTACGCTCAATTCTTCGTACGCCGACTATCCGAGCGTTCCAAATTTAGAAGTGCTCGTTCTTTCGAAAAATGGCCGAAATCCCTCATACGTCACGGTGAAGTAGTGAGTTCAATCTAAAAGGGCCGCTACATTTCCAAAAAGTACTTATGGGCCCAAAACGGACACCGTGTGCAAAAGTTACGCTCAATTCTTCGTACGCCGACTATCGAAGCCTTCCAAACATAAAACTGCTCGTTCTTTCGAAAAATGGCCGAAATCCCTCATACGTCACGATGAAGTCGTGAGTTCGATCCAAAAGGATCGCTACATTTCCAAAAATTACTTATGGGCCCGTAACGAACACTTCTTGCTAAAGTTACGCTCAGTTCTTCGTACGCCGACTATCCGAGCGTTCCAATTGTAGAAGTGCTCGTTCTTTCGAAAAATGGCCGAAATCCCTCATACGTCATGATGACGTATTGAGTTCAATCCAAAAGGGTCGCTATATTTCCAAAAAGTACTTATGGGCCCAAAACGGACACCGTGTGCAAAGGGTTACCCTCAATTCTTCGTACGCCGACTAT
>NW_019228908.1:0-3700 GCF_002742605.1 Olea europaea var. sylvestris
ATTCCGACACAGTCGCGAAAAATGACGAAATTACACCCGGCGCGGTTTTTGTTCCTGATAAACCTGTCAAATTTGAGCCCATTATGACACAGTCGAGAAAAATGACGAAATTGCCGCCGGCACGATTTTTATTTTCGATAAAACTGCCAAATTTCTGCGAATTCCGACACAGTCGACAAAAATGACGAAATTGCCCCCGACGCGATTTTTGTTTCCGATCGAACTGTCAAATTTGAGCCCATTCTGACACAGTCGAGAAAAATGACAAAATTGCCCCCGGAGCGATTTTTATTTCAGATCGAACTGCCAAATTTCAGCCAATTCCGACACAATCAAGAAAAAAGACGAAATTGCCCACGACGCGATTTTTGTTTCCTATCAACAAGTCAAATTTTAGTCAATTCCGACACAGTGGCGAAAAATGGCGAAATTACATTCGACGCGATTTTTTTTCCCGATAAACCTGTCAAATTTGAGACCATTCCGACACAGTCGAGAAAAATGACGAAATTGCCGCCGGCGCGATTTTTATTTCTGATCAAACTGCCAAATTTCAGCCAATTCCGACACAGCCGAGAAAAATGACGAAATTGCCGCCGGCGCGATTTTTATTTCTGATCAAACTGCCAAATTTCAGCCAATTCCGACACAGCCGAGAAAAATGACGAAATTGCCGCCGGCGCGATTTTTATTTCTGATCAAACTGCCAAATTTCAGCCAATTCCGACACAGCCGAGAAAAATGACGAAATTGCCGCCGGCGCGATTTTTATTTCTGATCAAACTGCCAAATTTCAGCCAATTCCGACACAGCCGAGAAAAATGACGAAATTGCCCCCGGCGCGATTTTTGTTTCCGATCAAACTGTCAAATTTGAGCCCATTCCGACACAGTCGAGAAAAAGGACGAAATTGCCCCCGGCGCGATTTTTATTTCAGTTCGAACTGCCAAATTTCAACCAATTCCGATACAGTCGAGAAAAATGACGAAATTGCCCCCGACGCGATTTTTGTTTCCTATCAACAAGTCAAATTTTAGCCAATTCCGACACAGTCGCGAAAAATGACAAAATTACACCCGGCACGATTTTTGTTCCTGATAAGCCTGACAAATTTGAGCCCATTCTGACACAGTCGAGAAAAATGACGAAATTGCCGCCGGCGAGATTTTTATTTCTGATCAAACTGAAAAATTTCAGCCAATTCCGACACAGTCGAGAAAAATGACGAAATTGCCCTCGGTGCGATTTTTGTTTCCGATCAACCAGTCGAATTTAACCAATTCCGACACAGTCACGAGAAATGACGAAATTACACCCGGCGCGATTTTGGTTCCCGATCAACCTGTCAAATTTGAGCCCATTCCGGCACAGTCGAGAAAAATGACGAAATTTTCGCCGGCGCGATTTTTATTTCCGATCAAACTGCCAAATTTCAGCCAATTCCGACACAGTCGAGAAAAATGACGAAATTGCCCCCGGCACAGTTTTTGTTTCCGATCAACAAGTCAAATTTTAGCCAATATCGACACAGTCTCGAAAAATGACGAAATTACACTCGGCGCGATTTTTTTCCCGATAAACCTGTCAAATTTGAGCCCATTCCGACATTGTCGAGAAATACGACGAAATTGCCGTTGGCGCGATTTTTATTTCCGATCAAACTGCCAAATTTCAGCGAATTCCGACACAGTCAAGAAAATTGACGAAATAACACCCGGCGCGATTTTTGTTTCCGATCAACCTGTTAAATTTCAGCCCATTTCGACATCATCGAGAAAAATGACGAAGTTGCCCCTGGTGCAATTTTTGTTTCCGATCAACCAGTCAAATTTTAGCCAATTCAGACACAGTCGCGGAAAATGACGAAATTACACCCGGCGCGATTTTGGTTCCCGATCAACCTGTCAAATTTGAGCCCATTCCGGCACAGTCGAGAAAAATGACGAAATTTCCGCCGTCACGATTTTTATTTCCGATCAAACTGCCAAATTTCAGCCAATTCCGACACAGTCGCGAAAAATGACGAAATTGCCCCCGGCACAGTTTTGTTTCCGATCAACAAGTCAAATATTAGCCAATATCGACACAGTCTCGAAAAATGACGAAATTACACCCGGGGCGATTTTTTTCCCGATAAACCTGTCAAATTTGAGCCCATTCCGACATTGTCGAGAAATACGACGAAATTGCCGTTGGCGCGATTTTTATTTCCGATCAAACTGCCAAATTTCAGCCAATTCCGACACAGTCAAGAAAATTGACGAAATAACACCCGGCGCGATTTTTGTTTCCGATCAACCTGTTAAATTTCAGCCCATTGACGAAGTTGCCCCTGGCGCAGTTTTTGTTTCCGATCAACCAGTCAAATTTTAGCCAATTCAGACACAGTCGCGGAAAATGACGAAATTACACCCGGCGCGATTTTGGTTCCCGATCAACCTGTCAAATTTGAGCCCATTCCGGCACAGTCGAGAAAAATGACGAAATTTCCGCCGTCGCGATTTTTATTTCCGATCAAACTGCCAAATTTCAGCCAATTCCGACACAGTCGCGAAAAATGACGAAATTGCCCTCGGCGCGATTTTTGTTGCCGATCAACCAGTCAAATTTTAGCCAATTCCGACACAGTCGTGAAAAATGACGAAATTAAATCCGGCGCTATTTTTTTTCCCGATCAACCTGTCAAAATTGAGCCCATTCCGACACAGTCGAGAAAAATGGCGAAATTGCCCCCGGGGCGAGTTTTATTTCAGATCAAACAGCCAAATTTTAGCCAATTCCGACACAGTCGAGAAAAATGAGGAAATTGCCCACGACGCGGTTTTTGTTTCCTATCAACAAGTCAAATTTTAGCCAATTCCGACACAGTCGCGAAAAATGACGAAATTACACCCGGCGCGGTTTTTTTTTCCCGATAAACCTGTCAAATTTGAGACCATTCCGACACAATCTAGAAAAATGATGAAATTGCCGCCGGCGCGATTTTTATTTCCGATCAAACTGAAAAATTTCAAACAATTCCGACACAGTCGAGAAAAATGACGAAATTACCCCCGGCGCGGTTTTTGTTACCGATCAACGAGTCAAATTTAACCAATTCCGACACAGTCGCGAGAAATGACGAAATTACACCCGGCGCTATTTTTGTTCCCGATCAACCTGTCAAATTTGAGCCCATTCCGACACAGTCGAGAAAAATGACGAAATTACCGCCGGCGCGATTTTTATTTCCGATCAAACGGCCAAATTTCAGCCAATTTCAACACAGTCGAGAAAATGACGAAATTGCCCTCGGCGCGATTTTAGTTTCCGATCAACCGGTCAAATTTTAGCCAATTCCGACACAGTCGCGAAAAATGACGAAAATACACCCGGCGCGGTTTTTGTTCCCGATAAACCTGTCAAATTTGAGCCCATTCCGACACAGTCGAGAAAAATGACGAAATTGCCGCCGGCGCGATTTTTATTTCTGATCAAACTGAAAAAAATTAATCCAATTCCGACACAGTCGAGAAAAATGAAGAAATTATCGTCGGCGCGGTTTTTGTTTCCGATCAACCAGTCAAATTAAACCAATTCCGACACAGTCGCGAAAAATGACGACATTACACCCGGATCTATTTTTGTACACGATCAACCTGTCAAATTTGAGCCCATTCGGACACAGTCGAGAAAAATGACGAAATTTCCGCCGGCGCGA
>NW_019228909.1:0-3700 GCF_002742605.1 Olea europaea var. sylvestris
ACCCGGCGCTATTTTTGTTCCCGATCAACCTGTCAAATTTGAGCCCATTTCGACGCAGTCGAGAAAAATGACCAAATTGCCCCGACGCGATTTTTGTTTCCGATCAACCTGTCAAATTTTAGCAAATTCCGACACTGTCGCGAAAAATGATGAAATTTCACCCGGCGCTATTTTTGTTCTCGACCAAGCTGTCAAATTTGAGCCCATTCCGACACAGTCGCGAAAAATGACGAAAGTGCCCCCGACGCGATTTTTGTTTCCGATCAACCTGTCAAATTTCAGCCAATTCCGACGCAGTCGAGAAAAATGACGAAATTGCCCCCGGCGCGGTTTTTGTTCCCGATAAACCTGTCAAATTTGAGCCCATTCCGACACAGTCGCGAAAAATGACGAAAGTGCCCCCGACGCGATTTTTGTTTCCGATCAACCAGTCAAATTTGAGCCCATTCCGACACAGTCGCGAAAAATGACGAAATTACACCCGGCGCGATTTTTGTTTCCTATCAACAAGTCAAATTTTAGCCCATTCCGACACAGTCGTGAAAAATGACGAAATTGCCCCCGACCCGATTTTTGTTCCTGATAAACCTGTCAAATTTCAGCCAATTCCGACGCAGTCGAGAAAAATGACGAAATTGCCCACGGCGCGATTTTTGTTTCCGATCAACCGGTCAAATTTGAGCCCATTCTGACACAGTCGCGAAAAATGACGAAATTGCCCCCGACGCGATTTTTGTTTCCGATCAACCAGTCAAATTTGAGCCCATTCCGACACAGTCGCGAAAAATGACGAAATTGCCCCTGCGCGATTTTTGTTCCCGATAAACCTGTCAAATTTTAGCCCATTCCGACATAGTCGAGAGAAATGACGAAATTGCCCCTGTGCGATTTTTGTTCCCGATAAACCTGTTAAATTTTAGCCCATTTCGACACAGTCGAGAAAAATGAAAAGAATTGCCCTCGGCGCTATTTTTGTTTCCGATCGACAAGTCAAATTTTAGTCAATTCCGACACAGTCGCGAAAAATGACGAAATTACACCCGGCGCTATTTTCGTTCCCGATCAACCTGTCAAATTTTAGCCCATTCCGACACAGTCGAGAAAAATGACGAAATTGCCCCCGCCGCGATTTTTATTTTCGATCAAGCTGCCAAATTTGAGCCCATTCCGACACAGCCGAGAAAAATGACGAAATTGCCGTCGGCGCGATTTTTATTTCCGATCAAACTGCCAAATTTCAGCCAATTCCGACACAGTCGAGAAAAATGAAAAAAATTGCCCTAGGAGCGATTTTTGTTTCCGATCGACAAGTCAAATTTTAGTCAATTCCGACACAGTCGCGAAAAATGACGAAATTACACCCGGCGCGATTTTTGTTTCCGATAAATCTGTCAAATTGGCGCCCATTCCGACACAGTCGAGAAAAATGACGAAATTGCCCCCGCCGCGATTTTTATTTTCGATCAACCTGTCAAATTTGAGCCCATTCCGACACAGCCGAGAAAAATGACGAAATTGCCGTCGGCGCGATTTTTATTTCCGATCAAACTGCCAAATTTCAGCCAATTCCGACACAGTCGAGTAAAATGACAAAATTGCCCCCGGCGCGATTTTTGTTTCCGATCAACCAGTCAAATTTTAGCCGATTCCGATACGGTCGCGGAAAATGACGAAATTACACCCGGTGCTATTTTTGTATCTGATCAACCTGTCAAATTTCAGCCAATTCGGACACAGTCGAGAAAAATGACGAAATTGCACCTGGCGCGATTTTTGTTTCCGATCAACCAGTCAAATTTTAGCCAATTCTGACACAGTCGCGAAAAATGACGAAATTACACCGGCGCTATTTTTGTTTCCGATCAACCTGTCAAATTTGAGCCCATTTCGACGCAGTCGAGAAAAATGACCAAATTGCCCCCGACGCGATTTTTGTTTCCGATCAACCTGTCAAATTTTAGCAAATTCCGACACAGTCGCGAAAAATGATGAAATTTCACCCGGCGCTATTTTTGTTCCCGACCAAGCTGTCAAATTTGAGCCCATTCCGACACAGTCGAGAAAATTAACTAAATTGCCGCCGGCGCGATTTTTACTTCCGATCAAACTGCCAAATTTCAGCCAATTCCGACATAGTCGAGAAAAATGACGAAATTGCCCCCGGCGCGTCAACCAATCAAATTTAAGCCAATTCCGACACAGTCGCGAAAAATGACGAAATTATACTCGGCGCGATTTTTGTTCCCGATCAACCAATCAAATTTGTCCTGATTCCGACACAGTCGCGAAAAATGACGAAATCGCCACCTGCGCGATTTTCGTTTCCGATCAACCTGTCATATTTTAGTCCATTCCTACACAGTCGGGAAAAATGACGAAATTGCCCCCGGCGCGATTTTTATTTCCGATCAACCTGTCAAATTTGAGCCCATTCCGACACAGTCGAGAAAAATGACGAAATTGCCCCCGGCGCGATTTTTATTTCCGATCAACCTGTCAAATTTGAGCCCATTCCGACACAGTCGAGAAAAATGACGAAATTGCCCCCGGCGCGATTTTTATTTCCGATCAACCTGTCAAATTTGAGCCCATTCCGACACAGTCGAGAAAAATGACGAAATTGCCCCCGGCGCGATTTTTGTTTCCGATCAACCTGTCAAATTTTAGCCCATTCCGACACAGTCGCGAAAAATGACGAAATTATACTCGGCGCGATTTTTGTTCCCGATCAACCTGTCAAATTTGAGCCCATTCCAACATAGTCGAGAAAAACGACGAAATTGTCCCCGGTGCGATTTTTATTTCCGATCAACCTGTCAAATTTGATCACATTCCGACACAGTCGAGAAAAATGACGAAATTGCCCCCGGGGCGATTTTTGTTTCCGATCTACCTGTCAAATTTGAGCCCATTCCGACACAGTCGAGAAAAATGACGAAATTGCACCCGGCGCGATTTTTATTTCCGATCAACCTGTCAAATTTGAGCCCATTCCGACACAGTCGAGAAAAATGACGAAATTGCCCCCGGCGCGATTTTTATTTCCGATCAACCTGTCAAATTTGAGCCCATTCCGACACAGTCGAGAAAAATGACGTAATTTCCCGCGATTTTTGTTTCCGATCAACCTGTCAAAATTTTAGCCAATTCCGACACGGTCGCGAAAAATGACGAAATTGCCCCGGCGCGATTTTTGTTTCCGATCAACCTGTCAAATTTGAGTCCATTCCGACACAGTCGCGAAAAATGACGAAATTGCCCCAGGGCGATTTTGTTTCCGATCAGCCTGTCAAATTTGAGTCCATTCCGACATAGTCGAGAAAAATGACGAAATTGCCCCCGGCGCGATTTTTATTTTCGATCAACCTGTCAAATTTTAGCCAATTCCGACACAGTCGAGAAAAATGACGTAATTTCCCGCGGTGCGATTTTTGTTTCCGATCAACCTGTCAAATTTTAGCCAATTCCGACACAGTCGCGAAAAATGACGAAATTGCCCAGGCGTGATTTTTGTTTCCGATCAACCTGTCAAGTTTGAGCCCATTCCGACACTGTCGAGAAAAATGACGTAATTGCCCCCGGCGTGATTTTTATTTTCGATCAACCTGTCAAATTTGAGCCAATTCCGACACAGTCGCGAAAAATGACGAAATTGCCCCGACGCGATTTTTGTTTCCGATCAACCTGTCAAATTTGAGCC
>NW_019228910.1:0-3700 GCF_002742605.1 Olea europaea var. sylvestris
ATTAATTATGTCAGGTTGAATAAGCGTTAGATGAAAAATTAACAAAGAAAAATCGCACTAGGGGCAATTTTGTCATTTGTTGAAACGATGTCGGAATGGGCCGAAATTTGGCAAGTTGACTGGAAACGGCCAGCGAAATTGGACTCGGGGCACAAACTCGGGATCACGGGATTTTAGCCAAATTCGTCCTTTTGGGCGTTCGAATAATTAATTTACGTATTAATTATGTCAGGTTGAAGAAGTGTTAGATGAAAAATTAACAAAGAAAAATCACACCTGGGGCAATTTTTTCATTTGTTACGACGGTGTCGGAATGGGTCGAAATTTGGCAGGTTGATTTGAAACGGCCCGCGAAATTGTCGTCGGGGTACAGACCCGGGATCTCGGGATTTTAGCCAAATTCCTTCACTTCGGACTCCGAATAATTAATTTTCGTATTAATTATGTCAGGTCGAAGAAGTGCTAGTCAGAAAATTAACAAAGAAAAACCGCACCAAGGGCAATTTTGTCATTTGTCGCGACGGTGTCGGAATGAGCCGAAATTTGGCTGGCTGATTGGAAACGGCCCGCTAAATTGGACTTGGGGCACAGACCCGGGATCACGGGATTTTAGGGAAATTCCTTCATTGCAGACTCCGAATAATTAATTTCCGTATTAACTGTGTCAGGTGGAAGAAGTGCTGGACAGAAAATTAACAAAGAAAAATCGAGCCAGAACCAATTTTGTCGTTTGTCGCGATGGTGTCGAAATGAGCCGAAATTTGGCAGGTTGATTGGAAATGGCCCGTGAAATTGGACTCCAGGCACAGAACTGGGATCATGGGATTTTAGCCAAATTCCTTCGTTTCGGACTCCGAATAATTAATTTTCGTATTAATTATGTCAGGTCGAAGAAGTGCCGGACAGAAAATTAACACAGAAAAATCGCACCAGGGGCAATTTTGTCATTCGTCACGACGGGGTCGAAATTCGCCGAAATTTGGTAGGTTGATTGGAAATGGCCCACGAAATTGGACTCGGGGCACAGACCTCGGGATCACGGGATTTTAGCCAAATTCCTTCGTTTCGGACTCCGAATAATTAATTTCCGTATTGATTGTGTCAGGTGGAAGAAGTGCTAGACAGAAAATTAACAAAGAAAAACCGCACCAGGGGCAATTTTGTCTTCTGTCGCGACGGTGTCGAAATTCGTCGAAATTTGGTAGGTTGATTGGAAACGGCCCGCGAAATTGAACTCGGTGCACAGACTTGGGATCACAGGATTTTGGCCAAATTCCTTCGTTTCAAACTCCTAATAATTAATTTTCGTATTAATTATGTCAGGTTGAATAGTGCTGGACAGAAAATTAAGAAAGAAAAATCGCACCAGGGGCAATTTTGTCATTTGTATCGACGGTGTCGGAATGGGACGAAATTTGGCAGGTTGATTGGAAACGGCCCGCGAAATTAGACTCCGGGCATAGACCCGGGATTACTGGATTTTAACCAAAATTCCTTCATTTCGGACTCCGAATAATTAATTTACGTATTAATTATGTCAGGTTGAAGAAGTGTTAGATGAAAAATTAACAAAGAAAAATCGCACCTGGGGCAATTTTTTCATTTGTTGCGACGGTGTCGGAATGGGTCGAAATTTGGCAGGTTGATTTGAAACGGCACGCGAAATTGGACTCGGGGTACACACCCGGGATCTCGGGATTTTAGCCAAATTCCTTCACTTCGGACTCCGAATAATTAATTTTCGTATTAATTATGTCAGGTCGAAGAAGTGCTAGTCAGAAAATTAACAAAGAAAAACCGCACCAGGGGCAATTTTGTCATTTGTCGCGACGGTGTCGGAATGAGACGAAATTTGGCTGGCTGATTGGAAACGGCCCGCGAAATTGGACTTGGGGCACAGACTCGGGATCACGGGATTTTAGCGAAATTCCTTCGTTTCGGACTCCGAATAATTAATTTCCGTATTAACTGTGTCAGGTGGAAGAAGTGCAGGACAGAAAATTAACAAAGAAAAATCGAACCAGAACTAATTTTGTCATCTGTCGCGATGGTGTCGAAATGAGCCGAAATTTGGCAGGTTGATTGGAAATGGCCCGTGTAATTGGACTCCGGGCACAGACCTGGGATCATGGGATTTTAGCCAAATTCCTTCGTTTCGGACTCCGAATAATTAATTTTCGTATTAATTATGTCAGGTCGAAGAAGTGCGGGACAGAAAATTAACAAAGAAAAATCGCACCAGGGGCAATTTTGTCAGTTGTCACGACGTGGTCGAAATTCGCCGAAATTTGGTAGGTTGATTGGAAACGGCCCACCAAATTGGACTCGGGGCACAGACCCGGGATCACGGGATTTTAGCCAAATTCCTTCGTTTCGGACTCCGAATAATTAATTTCCGTATTAATTGTGTCAGGTGGAAGAAGTGCTGGACAGAAAATTAACAAAGAAAAACCGCACCAGGGGCAATTTTGTCATCTGTCGCGACGGTGTCGAAATTCGTCGAAATTTGGTAGGTTGATTGGAAACGGCCCGCGAAATTGAACTCGGTGCACAGACCCGGGATCACAGGATTTTGGCCAAATTCCATCGTTTCGAACTCGTAATAATTAATTTCCGTATTAATTATGTCACGTGGAAGAAGTGCTGGACAAAAAATTAAGAAAGAAAAATCGCACCAGGGGCAATTTTGTCATTTGTCGCGACAGTGTCGGAATGTGCCGAAATTTGGCAGGTCGATTGGAAACGGCCCGCAAAATTGGACTCGGGGCAGAGACCCGGGATCACGCGATTTTAGCCAAATTTCTTCATTTCGGACTCCGAATAATTAATTTACGTATTAATTATGTCAGGTTGAAGAAGCGTTAGATGAAAAATTAACAAAGAAAAATCGCATTAGGGGCAATTTTGTCATTTGTTGCGACGATGTCGGAATGGGCCGAAATTTGGCAAGTTGACTGGAAATGGCCAACGAAATTGGACTCGGGGCACAAACACAGGATCACGGGATTTTAGCCAAATTCGTCCTTTTGGGCGTTCGAATAATTAATGTACGTATTAATTATGTCAGGTTGAAGAAGTGTTAGATGAAAAATTAACAAAGAAAAATCACAACTTGGGCAATTTTTTAATTTGTTGCGACGGTGTCGGAATGGGTCGAAATTTGGCAGGTTGATTTGAAACGGCCAGCGAAATTGGACTCGGGGTACAGACCCGGGATCTCGGGATTTTAGCCAAATTCGTCCTTTTGGGCGTTCGAATAATTAATGTACGTATTAATTATGTCAGGTCGAAGAAGTGCTAGTCAGAAAATTAACAAAGAAAAACTGCACCAGAGGCAATTGTGTCATTTGTCGCGACGATGTCGAAATTCGTCGAAATTTGGTAGGTTGATTGGAAACTGCCCGCGAAATAGAACTCGGTGCACAGACCCGGGATCACAGGATTTTAGCCAAATTCCTTCACTTCGGACTCCGAATAATTAATTTCCGTATTAACTGTGTCAGGTGGAAGAAGTGCTGGACAGAAAATTAACAAAGAAAAACTGCACCAGAGGCAATTGTGTCATTTGTCGCGACGATGTCGAAATTCGTCGAAATTTGGTAGGTTGATTGGAAACTGCCCGCGAAATAGAACTCGGTGCACAGACCCGGGATCACAGGATTTTAGCCAAATTCCTTCGTTTCGAACTCCTAATAATTAA
>NW_019228911.1:0-3699 GCF_002742605.1 Olea europaea var. sylvestris
TATTTGTTACTTTTACTTTCAAGTGAAAAAATTATTGAAATTTAAATTTTATTTGTATTTTTCTCAAATTGGGTTTCAATACTATACAAGAAAGAGAAACAAAAAATGCTAAACTAGAACAAGTTAATCAAAGAAAAACTCATACCGTACGAAAAGGAAAAATGATGTTTTTTCAAGTCAACTAGTCGATGCCACGTGCGTCGCACGATTATTGTATTTAATATGTCCTTATTAGCGTGATGTAGAAATTTTAATTTTCTTGGCATAATCCTAACATACTTTTGAAATTTGAATTAAATTTTTTGACATGAATATTCTCTGATAATTAGTAAAAATTAGATTTAAAATTTTGAGAATATAAGTAAAAGATAATTTATAATTTTATGGGAGTCCCGCACACGTTCGTGCAGAGTCCGTACCAATTCCGTGCGGAGTCCCCACACAGTCTGTGTGGGGACTCCACACCAATTATGTGCGGGGACTCCGCACCAAGATTGTTACAAGAAGTTATACTTCACGGGTTCTAGGTGTTTGCATGCTCAAAGTGGTTAAGAGAACTAATATCACCAAAATTCAGCAAAAATGAGAATATTTATTTATATAAGCAAGGGATGAAAGTGGAAATAACTTCCTAAAAAATGAAATGTACAGCCATCAACATTGAGAAAAAACATGCAACATATAATCATATTGTGCTGCTGGCTCATTTTCAATTAATTACTACCAAAAAATTTAGCAACGAAAATTCTATAGGCATAGATAGAGATTCAAATGGTTTGTCCAATCACCTTACTATGCTCTCCTTAAACCTATAGCTAAAAACTTAAAAGAATCCATTTGCAACTATTAACTAAAATAACAAAACCCCTTATTCTTGGAGCAATTTAATCATTTTCACCAAACTTATATGCTTAATCTAATCATTCATCGATTTCTTGCTAATTTCTTTATTCCTACATTTTTCTACTTAAGGTGCCAAACCATATCCTAAAAAATTAATCTATATTTCCTTTTTTTTCCTCTCTATTTTCTATTGATCTTATGGCCAAAAATTCAATATAAAAGACCTATACAAACAGAAAATACACACATTATTAATATGCATAAAGTATCAATAAACCCATATCAAGAGTCCCAACAAAAAAAAAAGGTTGAAAATAAATAAAAAGGTAGATTTTTTCCCTAGTTGACTCTATAAAAAAAATTAAAATTCAAGACTTCTTTTTTGCAGCACATATCAAAAGTCTATTCATGGCATCATCGGAACAATCATCAACAAACAAAACTCATACACCCAAAACTAATGAAATGACGAAAACTCGAACATCTAACACATAAATTTAGGGATCAAGATAATATAAGCTCGTACCTTCAAAATTATTCAGTGTTAGAACCCAAAAAGTCACCGCACAGTCTGTGCGGGAACTCCGCACCAAGATTGCTACAAGAAGCCATACTTCACGATTACTATCAAGATTGCTGATGCATGAGATACACAAGAGACATAAATGAATTAACAAGCTAATAAGCATTTGTATTTACATTAAACTAAGAATATACCTCTCTATTGACACAAAAATCCAAAATTGTGAATTGAATAAATAAAATTATAATTATCAAATAAAATCGAGGATATACCTCTCTATTCACTCAAAATCAAAAATTTTGCACGTAGAATATTGAATAAACAAAATCATAATCTGAGAAAAATGGCATGCCAGGATTTACCTCTTTATTCATGAGAATTTTGCACAAAGAAATTAATCACAGAAAAACGAGAGAATAATTGAAGAAGAAGTGAGAGAAGAAAATGATGATGATGATGAAGAAAGCGTCTGTTTGGGTTTGCGTGGAGAAATGGCTTCACCGTTCTTTTGAGTAAGAAAAAATGGGTATGGCTGATATTTACAGTGAAATCACTGTTTAGCTACAATAGAAATTTCGAACACTATTGTAACTACAGTGAATTGAAGAGAGAAAATTGCACCATTGCTCCTCAACTCATTGTATCCATGGTAAATTATCATCTTCAGAAAGGAGCAAATTCATCTCAAATTTTCATTATACTTGTACAATTAGTCCTTAATTATGAAAATAGGGGAGTGCCCTTTTGATGGCTAGGATTGATGCTAAGAGGTATCCTAAGCCTGCTTCAAAACTCGGGATGAAAGGGTACCCCACACTGCTATTGTTTGTCAATGGCTCTTTCTCAGCCGTATACCGGTGGCTATTTGTCGTAAGCATTCCTTTTCTTTGTTGTTATTTTTAAGAGTTCAGTACAATATATGAGAAATAGGGAGAATTATTGGTCCAAAGAACTCAAATTCCAATTCCGAGAAAATGTAATAGTGAATAGCATAACGTGTTAGAAATTAGCAGTGCCAGCACATGTTTTAATTGCACATAATATGAGATCCTTGTCTTCAATTGGAATCTGTAAACCCGTCTCCGGGAAAAAGAAAATACATGGCGGACGATTTGTTCTTCCTTTTTGCATCATTGTATTAGCTTTGTGAATATAATTGTTGATCACGGAGAATTGAGGATGTATTCGTGCATTTAAGTTCTTGTTTTAGAAGCATGACATATTGATTTGTTAATGATGATTGGTGATAGGGACGAAATTGTGATTTGGGCAAGGAAGAAGACGGGTGTGCCTGTTATTACAATTAACTCAGTCAATGAGGCAAATGAGTTCCTGAAGAAGCATTCTATCATTTCTATGTTTGCAGTTGGGCGTTTTGACAAACTTGTGCTATGTCAGTAAATGTTAATTTTCCTATAGAGATACTATGAACTCCATTCATCAATTAAGTTTCAAACATGCACACGGCATATTTATGTGATATTAGAAACGTGATCTGCATAGAAAGTTTCTCTGGTTCACATTTAATTTGTTGGATGGTTACAACAATTATAGATGCATCAAGCACTGTTCTTAACTTAACCTGTTCTTAACTTAACCTCACCCTTGCCCTGTTTCTTCTTGTGATGAGGATTTGCTTGTGTAACAAAATGTCCATATTTCAAATGCAACGTTGCAGCAACGTAGGTTGGATAGAGGAGCATTCTTACTTCTGTCTATATGTTCCTGCTTTGAATATATTTACCACTTAGTAATAAAAAGTCACATCCTTTTAAGATTTTATTTTGGTTCATGCTGTTAAAGAGCACTTCAATCATATCTTATATCATTTGAGATTTCTTAAAAATGTAACTTTTAGCTGAAAAAGTCGTGAAAGCAAGCCGGTGCATGGAAGAGATAGATCTGTAGCTAAAAGCTTCTTCTTCATGTGTTTATCCGTCAAAATATGAATACTGAATTCATTCAGGATATTTTTAAGTTCATTGTTCAAAGTTGTAGGCCTCACATGGTTTAGACCTTGTAAGTGCTGCTAAATGAAATATTTCAATTCTATGAGAACTGTTGGGATACATATAGTTTATTGAATATGCAATTTATTGAACTAGCTTTTAATGCTGATGAGTTTTTAGTTTCCATTTAACTAATTTCTAGATAAAATTATCACCAGGGACCAGATTATGAAGAATTCGTTAAAGCTTCAAAAGCTGATAATGAGATTAAATTTGTTGAGCAATCAGTGCAGAGATAGCTGAAGTCTTATTCACAGATATAAAGTCCACTCAGCTTTTCTTTGGTCTTGTTAAAAGTGAACCAGAGCAGTACATTGCATTAGG
>NW_019228912.1:0-3699 GCF_002742605.1 Olea europaea var. sylvestris
ACCGTCGCGAAAAATGACGAAATTGCCCCCGGCGCGATTTTTGTTTCCGATCAACCTTTCAAATTTTAGTCCATTCTGACACCATCGCGAAATATGACGAAATTGCACCCGTGCGATTTTTGTTTCCGATTAATCTGTCAAATTTTAGCCCATTTCGACACCGTCGTGAAAAATGACGAAATTTCCCCGGCGCTGTTTTTGCTTCCAATCAGCCTTCCAAATTCAGCCCATTCTGACACCTTCTCGAAAAATGACGAAATTGCCCCCGGTACGATTTTTGTTTCCGATCAATCAGTCAAATTTCAGCCCATTCCGACATCGTCGCGAACAATGACGAAATTGCCCCCGGCGCGTATTTTGTTTCCGATGAAACTGTCAAATTTTAGCCATTTCCGACACCGTCGCCAAAAATGACGAAATTGCCCCCGGCGCGATTTTTGTTTCCGATTAATCTATCAAATTTTAGCCCATTCCGACACCGTCGCGAAAAATGACGATATTGCCCCCGGCCCGATTTTCGTTTCCGATCAATCAGTCAAATTTTAGTCCATTTCGACACCGTCGCGAAAAATGACGAAATTTGCCCCCGGCGCTGTTTTTGTTTCCCGTCAACCATTTAAATTTTAGACCATTCCGACACCGTCGTGAAAAAAGACGAAATTGCCCCGGAGCGGTTTTTGCTTCCAATCAACCTTCCAAAATTCAGCCCATTCTGACACCTTCGCGAAAAATGACGAAATTGCCCCCGGCACGATTTTGTTTCCGATAAATCTGTCAAATTTTAGCTCATTCCGACACCGCCGCCAAAAATGACGAAATTGTCCCCGCGCGCGATTTTTGTTTCTGATAAATCTGTCAAATTTTAGCCCATTCCGACACCGTCGCTAAAAATGGCGAAATTGCACCCGACGTGATTTTCGTTTCCGATCAATCAGTCAAATTCCAGTCCATTCCGACACCGTCACGAAAAATGACGAAATTTGTCCCCGGCGCGGTTTTTGTTTCCCATCAACCTGTCAAATTTTAACCCATTCTGACACCGTCATGAAAAATGACGAAATTGCCCCGACGCGGTTTTTGCTTCCAATCAACCTTCCAAAATTCAGCCCATTCTGACACCTTCGCGAAAAATGACGCAGGCACGATTTTTGTTTCCGATAAATCTGTCAAATTTTAGCCCATTCCGACACCGTCGCGAATAATGAAGAAATTGCCCCCGGCGCGATTTTTCTTTCCGATTAATCTGTCAAATTTTAGCCCATTCTGACACCGTCGCGAAAAATTCCGAAATTGCCCCCGGAGCGATTTTTGTTTCGGACCAATCAGTAAAATTTTAGCCCATTCCTACACCGTCGCGAAAAATGACCAAATTGCCCTCGGCGCGATTTTCGTTTCCGATCAATCGGTCAAATTTTCGCCCATTCCGATACCGTCGCCAAAAATGATGAAATTGCCCCCGGTGCGATTTTTGTTTCCGATGAATCTGTCAAATTTTAGCCCATTCCGAAACCGTCGCGAAAAATGACGAAATTGCCCCCGGCGCGATTTTTGTTTCCGATCGATCTGTCAAATTTTAGCCCATTTCGACACCGTCACGAAAAATGAAGAAATTGCCCCCGGCGTGATTTTTGTTTCCGATCGATCTGTCAAATTTTAGCCCACTCCGACACCGTCGCGAAAAATGACGAAATTGCGTCTGGCGCGATTTTTGTTTCCGATTAATATGTCAAATTTTAGCCAATTTCGACCGTCGTCAAAAATGACGAAATTGCCCCCGGTGCGATTTTCGTTTCCGATCAATCAGTCAAATTTTAGTCCATTCCGATACCGTCGCAAAAAATGACGAAATTGCCCCTGGCGCGATTTTTGTTTCCAATCAGCCTGTCAAATTTAAGCCCATTCCGACACTGTCGTGAAAAATGACGAAATTGCCTCGGAGCGGTTTTTGCTTCCAGTCAACCTTCCAAAATTCAGCCCATTCTGACACCGCTGCGAAAATTGACGAAATAGCCCTTGGCACAATATTTGTTTTCGATGAATCTGTCAAATTTTAGCCAATTCCGACACCGTCGCCAAGAATGCCGAAATTACCCCCGGCGCGATTTTTGTTTCCGATTAATCTGTCAAATTTTAGCCCATTCCGAAACCGTAGTGAAAAATGACGAAATTGTCCCCGGTACGATTTTTGTTTCCGATTAATCTATCAAATTTTAGCCCATTCCGACACCGTCATGAAAAATGACGAAATTGCCTCCGACGCGATTTTTGTTTCCGATCGACCTATCAAATTTTATCCCATTCTGACATCGTCGCGAAAAATGACGAAATTGCCCCCGACGCAATTTTTGTTTCCGATCGACCTGCCAAATTTTAGGCCATTCCCACACCGTCGCGAAAAATGACGAAATTTGCCCCCGGCGCGATTTTTGTTTCCCATCAACCTGTCAAATTTTAGCTCATTCCGACACCGTCGTGAAAAATGACAAAATTTCCCCTGCGCGGTTTTTGCTTCCGATCAACCTTCCAAAATTCAGCCCATTCTGACACCTTCGCGAAAAATGACGAAATTGCCCCCGGCACGATTTTGTTTCCGATAAATCTGTGAAATATTAGCCCATTCCGACCCGTCGCGAAAAATTTCGAAATTGCCACCGGTGCGATTTTTGTTTCCGAGCGACCTGTCAAATTTTATGCCATTCCGACATCGTCGTGAAAAATGACGAAATTGCCCCCGGCGCGATTTTTGTTTCCGATCGACCTACCAAATTTTAGGCCATTCCTACACCGTCGCGAAAAATGACGAAATTGCCCCCGACGCTGTTTTTGTTTCAGATCGATCTGCCAAATTTTAACCCATTCCGACACCGTCGCGAAAAATGACGAAATTGCCCCCGGAGCGATTTTTTTTCCGATCGACCTGTCAAATTTTATCCCATTCCGACATCATCGCGAAAAATGACGAAATTGCACCCGGCGCGATTTTTGTTTCCAATCGATCTGTCAAATTTTAGCCCATTCCGACACCGTCGCGAAAAATGAAGAAATTGCCCCCGGCGCGATTTTTGTTTCCGATCGATCTGTCAAATGTTAGCCCATTCCGACACCGTCGCGAAAAATGACGAAATTGCACCCGACACGATTTTTGTTTCCGATCGACCTGTCAAATTTTAGGCCATTCCGACACCTTCGCGAAAAATGACGAAATTGCCCCCGGCGCGATTTTTGTTTCCGATTAATATGTCAAATTTTATCCCATTTCGACACCGTCGCGAAAAATGGCGAAATAGCCCCCGGCGTGATTTTTGTTTCCAATCCATCAGTCAAATTTTAGTCCATTCCGACACCGTCTTGAAAAATGACGAAATTGCCCCCTGCGCGGTTTTTGTTTCCCATCAACCTGTCAAATTTTAGCCCATTCCGACACCGTCGTGAAAAATGACGAAATTGCTTCGGCGCGGTTTTTGATTCCAATCAACCTTCCAAAATTCAGCCCATTCTGACGCCGTCACGAAAAATGACGAAATTGCCCTCGGCACGATTTTTGTTTTTCCGATGAATCAGTCAAATTTTAGCCCATTCCGACACCGTCGCCAAAAATGACGTAATTTACCCCCGGCGCGGTTTTTGTTTCCCATCAACCTGTCAAATTTTAGCCCATTCCGACACCGTCGTGAAAAATGACGAAATTGCCCCGGCGCG
>NW_019228913.1:0-3697 GCF_002742605.1 Olea europaea var. sylvestris
ACAAGCATTAAATTTAACCTCCCACATTCTTGGGTTATACTTGAACTTAGAATTTAGCAATTCTTTTATAGTTCTATTAATTTGTCTCTTAGATAATATCCGTATCGAGTGTTTCATGAAAGTCTACGTACTTTCAAAGTAGTGGTCGTCAACTTGCATATAACGTACTTCAATCTAATTAATTTTGATCATCCAAATTAAATCAATGCTTATTTTAATTTGATCATTCAAATTAAATCAAGATCATCATATAGACCTACAATGCTTTCAAAACATATACCAACTTAATTGGTTTCATGATTGAAGTTAAATTCAATAATAAAGAGGGCTAAGCATTGTAAGATATGCAACTTATCATATTTGTGATATTTTACATGATAGTTTCATTTTATGTCAAATAATAAGGTACATATTCATCTTATTAATCATATTCAAACTTGAACGAACGAATCAACCATAGGTTGAAAAGTTGTGTTCTTCAAGAGACATAACCCTACAAAAGGACACACTCTTGAATTAATCTCTATGAATAGACAAACCCATTGAAAAATAATCATACCAAAAGTCATGATTATTCATATTAAAGGACGCACCTTTTCATTTAAATTGATCGTAGAATATTTCAAATAATTAAGTGGCTTAATTCTCATAACTAAATAATTATATCCACTTAAATCATCTCATTTAATTCCATAGGATTAAACGAGGCTATCAACATCAATCAAAGTTAGTATAATTTCAACAAGATATGAAAATTTAACCAACTAGACCATTTTAACCAAAAAGGTCTATCCAAAATCCAAGCGCTTGTATGGATTCATCAAATGAATACACTAATCTACTTCAAATGATTATCATATAGATACCCAACAAAGTTGCTACTTAAAATAAATGCATACTCATGTCATTACCGTTATGGGCATATTTATCAGTTAAAATATGTCTTCTCATGCAAGTAATATATTCATACCCATAATGATTTGCCATAGTGAGAGAATAAAAGTTATTTGGATGACATACGTATAAACTAAAAGTGAGGAATTCTGTACAAACTATAAATTTCGATTTTGACAAAGCCAAAGCCAACATCCTTTGAACAATTAAAATTATTCCAACATGCATCTTTCGCAGGTTTAGTAAATTTATTTCTTGATAACTTTGAATTGAGACAGTTTAAACATGAAGGAATTGCGGTTAGCATATAAAACTCACAATGTCCATGTACAATTTGACTTTACAAATTAGTTTACATTTATGCCCCTGTTTGACCCCCATTACCTGAAAATGAAAATGGGGGGAATAATATTTTTTCAAAAAATAAATGGTTGAAAAAGAAGAAAAAGTTTTTGATTTATGTGTAATACTATTTTATGGAAGATTATGTGGTTAAAAATAGGAGAGAGAAAAATAGAATGTAATGTAATTTAATTTAATGAGGATCAAACAAGGGTTATATACTATCTGGACGGATATTTCATGCTACTCAATTCAAACGGATCACACCACTTCAGAAATTAAAAACTATTTTTAATTTGAAAAGATACATTTTTCTATATAGCATGCATACTATTTGTTTACAAATAGTTAACAAGATTTTACCAACCTTCCCAATCAAAATTCTTTAGGCAACTTCTCACAGAAATTATCTTTTAATATAGATACACTTTGGATTAAAAAAGTGCCAACAAATAAAACTTATAGATGAGACTACCAACAAATACAATACACAAACATGTATGTACCGGTTCATGAATATCATGTGTATTATGAATTTCACAACTAATTATCATATAATCTGGTGCACCAATTTGAGATTTTCCACTCTAATCTCTGAATATTAGAATTTCTTCTAATGGGTCAAAACCAGAATCTACATTATATGGTGCAGGATTGAATAATATTAGATTGTTTGTCCACAAATCAACTTAAAATATATTGTAATGAATTTAACATATATATGAATGATTCCAAGTTATAGAATCACTATCGATTCTGTTATAATATACAGATTCATTACACATGAATTTTTTTTAATTAAAATGTTGTAATAGAACACATTTACCAGAATCATGATACGTCAAAATTCTGTCTTATGATTTTATTCATGCAGTATCTTGATTTCAATTGCAAAAAAAATATAATATGTATAAGAAAATTCATCTTAAAATTATTGGGGAATACACCGATTATGTGCATATTATATTCACAAAAGCATACCGATTATTTGCGTGAAATCGAAACGTAATTTCGACTTACCGAAATAGGATTTGAGAAGCAAAATATGAAAGTTACCGAATCTAAATGCATGGACATGGATTCATCCCTTTCGATTCTTGAACGAAAGCAAATTATTCTTTTAATTGAACCTTGCAACATAAACATATAAACGATGTTAATCATTTTTCGAAATCAAAATATAATCAAAAGAAATCAAAAAACTGTTGGAAGAAAGATGCAAATGATGAAATTTTGGTCGAGGCAAGTGTTTAACACTTGGTCCTTAAGATGAATTTGCCCTGCATCGGTGCTAATGATTTTTTGACAATCATCTCTCAAGATACAACAACCACGTTAAGCCATAGGAGCACTCCAAATGACTTTTACCAGCAAACTCGAATGGAATTCCCTCTCTACCAAGGAAATGCATGAAAATGCTATGGAATTAGAAATGAGAGAATTGCAAGAGGAGAATGAATGCTCAATGCAATTGGTGTACCAAAAATCATGTCCATAGGGTTCTATTTATAGACGTAGACAGGGTGCAAATGAAGTAGTATAGGCCAAAAAATGCATCCTTTCAAAAAGTTGCAACACTTGGTTAAAACCTACATCCTTTCGAAAAGTTGCAACACTTCATTTCTTCCAACTTTGGTCCGCAATTTCTCATTCATCTGGAATTGGTTTCGAGATTTCAAATATGCCATGACAATCTACTGAAGAGTAGAATAAGTTGGTCTATTTATTTTTGTAATTTGACCATTGGATCAATTCCCAATATTTGGTCGAAATTGACACGTAGTCACACCTTTTCATTTTTCACTTTTACACACTTTTTCATTTTCCAATTTTTGGTTAATTTTGAACCAATTTCTACAGAAGCTATATAAACACCACCAAACACTCGACTAGAATCTCCTTCTCAGATGGATCCATATATCTCTCAGATTCCACGAGTTTTTGCACAGCTAATGTTGCATCCTTGAATCCTTATAATTCCATTTTCTCACCATTGCAGATAAATTATGGTGCCCACTCTAGTCCTTGAATGCTCATCCACCCGAAATCATATCAAAGATGAAGAAAAATGCTCGTTGGAACCCGAACGAAACAAAGATTTTCTTAACGGCATGTGAAACCGCTATAGCCGAAGGCCACCATCACAACAGGTGTCTCACGAAGTATGGCTGAGAGAGAAAGAGAGTAGTTTCCCTCGTCAACCTTTACTTCGGGCATAAATGGAACAAACATAGTAGTGGAACCGTTAGGATGCCCTGCAATGTAAACACAAACACTTTTAGGAATTGATTAAATGCACTAGGGTCGAGTATAACCTAATAATAGGAAAAATTGTTGTGACGACGGGTGTGGAGTTGGAAAGGTTAACTTCGTTCCTCAGAAACATTCTAATGCTTTATGTTGTAATGTGACCCAAATTCTAATAAGCATTGGAATCCTAATTGAAGTGGTCCTGGAGAGA
>NW_019228914.1:0-1158 GCF_002742605.1 Olea europaea var. sylvestris
ACACTGTCTGCAAAAGCTATGCTCAATTCTTCGAATGCCGTCAGTCCAAATATCATGATGCACGTTCCTCAAAAAATGGTTAAAATCCCTCATACGTCACGATGAAGTTGTGAGTTAATTCCAGAAGGGTCGCTACATTTTCGAAAAGTACTTATGGTCCCAAAACGGACACCGTCTGTAAAAGTTACGGTCATTTCTTCGAAGGTCGACAATCCAAGAGTTCCAAATATGCGAGTTGTCGTTCTTTAAAAAATGGTCGAAAACCTTAATACGTCATTACGAAATCGTGAGCAAAACCCAAAATGGTCGCTACATTTCCGAAAAGTACTTATGGTCCCAAAAACGGACACTGTCTGCAAAAGCTATTCTCAATTCTTCGAACGCCGTCAGTCCAAATATCCAGGTGCACATTCCTCAAAAAATGGTTAAAATCCCTCATACGTCACGATGAAGTTGTGAGTTCAATCCAGAAGGGTCGCTACATTTCCGAAAAGTACTTATGGTCCCAAAACGGACACCGTCTGCAAAAGTTACGATCATTTCTTCGAAGGTCGACAATCCAAGAGTTCCAAATATGCGAGTTGTCGTTCTTTAAAAAATGGTCGAAAACCTTAATACGTCATTACGAAATCGTGAGCTAAACCCAAAATGGTCTCTACATTTCCGAAAAGTACTTATGGCCCCAAAAATGGACACTGTCTGCAAAAGCTATGCTCAATTCTTCGGAAGCCGTCAGTCCAAATATCCAGGTGCAGTTCCTCAAAAAATGGTTAAAACCCTCATACGTCACGATGAAGTTGTGAGTTCAATCCAGAAGAGTCACTACATTTCCGAAAAAAACTTATGGTCCCAAAACGGACACCGTCTGCAAAAGTTACGGTCATTTCTTCGAAGGTCGACAATCCAAGAGTTCCAAATATGAGAGTTGTCGTTCTTTAAAAAAGGGTAGAAAACCTTAATACGTCATTACGAAATCGTGAGCTAAACCCAAAATGGTCTCTACGATTCCAAAAAGTACTTATGGCCCCAAAAATGGACACTGTCTACAAACGCTATGCTCAATTCTTCGAACGCCGTCAGTCCAAATATCCAGGTGCACGTTCCTCAAAAATGGTTAAAATCCCTCATACGTCACGACGAAGTTGTGAGTTCAATCCA
>NW_019228914.1:1164-1853 GCF_002742605.1 Olea europaea var. sylvestris
AATCCCTCATACGTCACGACGAAGTGGTGAGTTCAATCCAGAAGGGTCGCTACATTTTCGAAAAGTACTTATGTTCCCAAAACGGACACCGTCTGCAAAAGTTACGGTAATTTCTTCGAAGGTCGACAATCCAAGAGTTCCAAATATGCGAGTTGTCGTTCTTTAAAAAATGGTCGAAAACCTTAATACGTCATTACGAAATCGTGAGTTAAACCCAAAATGGTCGCTACATTTTCGAAAAGTACTTATGGTCCCAAAAATGGACATTGTCTGTAAAAGTTATGCTCAATTCTTCGAATGCCGTCAGTCCAAATATGTTGGTGCGTGTTCCTCAAAAAATGGTTAAAATCCCTAATACGTCACGATGAAGTGGTGAGTTCAATCCAGAAGGGTCGCTACATTTCTGAAAAGTACTTATGGTCCCAAAACGGACACCGTCTACAAAAATTACGTTCATTTCTTCAAAGGTCGACAATCCAAGAGTTCCAAATAGGCGAGTTGTCGTTCTTTAAAAAATGGTCGAAAACCTTAATACGTCATTACGAAATTGTGAGCTAAACCCAAAACGGTCTCTACATTTTCGAAAAGTACTTATGGTCCCAAAAACGGACACTGTCTGCAAAAGCTATGCTCAATTATTCGAACGTCGTCAGTCCAAATATGCAGGTGCACGTTCCTCAAAAAATGGT
>NW_019228914.1:2037-3697 GCF_002742605.1 Olea europaea var. sylvestris
CAAGTTGTCATTCTTTAAAAAATGGTCGAAAACCTTAATACGTCATTACGAAATCGTGAGCTAAACCCAAAACGGTCGCTACATTTTCGAAAATTACTTATGGTCCCAAAAACGGACATTGTCTGTAAAAGTTATGCTCAATTCTTCGAATGCCGTCAGTCCAAATATGCAGGTGCACGTTCCTCAAAAAATGGTTAAAATCCCTCATACGTCACGACGAAGTGGTGAGTTCAATCCAGAAGGGTCGCTACATTTCTGAAAAGTACTTATGGTCCCAAAACGGACACCGTCTACAAAAGTTACGGTCATTTCTTCGAAGGCCGACAATCCAAGAGTTCCAAATATGCGAGTTGTCGTTCTTTAGAAAATGGTCGAAAACCTTAATACGTCATTACGAAATCGTGAGCTAAACCCAAAACGGTCACGACATTTTCGAAAAGTACTTATGGTCCCAAAAACGGACACTGTCTGCAAACGCTATGCTCAATTCTTCGAACGCCGTCAGTCCAAATATCCAGGTGCACGTTCCTTAAAAAATGGTTAAAATCCCTCATACGTCACGATGAAGTTGTGAGTTCAATCCAGAAGGGTCGCTACATTTCCGAAAAGTACTTACGGGCCCAAAACGTACACCGTCCGCAAAAGTTACGCTCATTTCTTCGAAGGTCGACAATCCAAGAGTTCCAAATATGCGAGTTGTCGTTCTTTAAAAAATGGTCGAAAACCTTAATACGTCATTACGAAATCGTGAGCTAAACCCAAAACGGTCACTACATTTCCGAAAAGTACTTATAGTCCCAAAACGGACTCCGTCTGCAAAAGTTACGGTCATTTCCTCGAAGGTCAACAATCCAAGAGTTCCAAATATGCGAGTTGTCGTTCTTTAAAAAATGGTCGAAAACATTAATACGTCATTAAGAAATCGTGAGCTAAACCCAAAACGGTCGCTACATTTCCGAAAAGTACTTAAGGTCCCAAAACGGACTCCGTCTGCAAAAGTTACGGTCATTTCTTCGAAGGGCGACAATCCAAGAGTTCAAAATATGCGAGTTGTCGTTCTTTAAAAAATGGTCGAAAACCTTAATATGTCATTAAGAAATCGTGAGCTAAACCCGAAACGGTCGCTACATTTTCGAAAAGTACTTATGGTCCCAGAAACGGACACTGTCTGCAAAAGCTATGCTCAATTCTTCGAACGCCGTCAGTCCAAATATTCAGGAGCACGTTCTTCAAAAAATAGTTAAAATCCCTCATACGTCATGATGAAGTTGTGAGTTCAATCCAGAAGGGTCGCTACATTTCCGAAAAGTACTTATGGTCCCAGAAACGGACACTGTCTGCAAAAGCTATGCTCAATTCTTCGAACGCCGTCAGTCCAAATATTCAGGAGCACGTTCTTCAAAAAATAGTTAAAATCCCTCATACGTCATGATGAAGTTGTGAGTTCAATCCAGAAGGGTCGCTACATTTCCGAAAAGTACTTATGGTCCCAAAAACGGACACTGTCTGCAAAAGCTATGCTCAATTCTTCGAACGCCGTCAGTCCAAATATTCAGGTGCACGTTCCTCAAAAAATAGTTAAAATCCCTCATACGTCACGATGAAGTTGTGAGTTCAATCCAGAAGGGTCGCTACATTTCCGAAAAGTACTTATGGTCCC
>NW_019228915.1:0-3697 GCF_002742605.1 Olea europaea var. sylvestris
GGCGAAATCTCTCATACGTCACGACGAAGTAGTGAGTTCAATCCAAAACGGTCGCTGCATTTCCAGAAAGTACTTATGGGCCGTAAATTGACACCGTGTGCGAAAGTTACGCTCAATTCTTCGAACGTCGACAATCGATGCCTTCCAAATATAAAAGTGCTCATTCTTTTGAAAAATTGTCGAAATCCCTCATACGTCACGACGAAGTAGTGAGTTCACACCAAAACTGTCGCTACAGTTCCGAAAAGTACTTATGGGCGAAAACGACACCGTGTTCGAAAGTTACGCTCAATTCTTCGAACGCCGACAATCGATGCCTTCGAAATATAAAGGTGCTCATTCTTTCGAAAAATGGGCGAAATCCCTCATACGTCACGACGAAGTAGTGAGTCCAATCCAAAATGGTCGCTACATTTCCAAAAAGTACTTATGGCCCCAAAACGGACACCGTGTGCAAAAGTTACGCTCAATTCCTCGAACGCCGACAATCGATGCCTTCCAAATATAAAAGTGCTCATTCTTTCGAAAAATGGGCGAAATCCCTCATACGTCATGACGAAGTAGTGAGTTCAATCCAAAACGATCGCTACATTTCCAGAAAGTACTTATGGGTCGAAAACAGACACCGTGTGCGAATGTTACGCTCAATTCTTCGAACGCCGACAATCGATGCCTTCCAAATATAAAAGTGCTATTTTCTTTCCAAAAATTGCCGAAATCCCTAATACGTCATGACGAAGTAGTGAGTTCAATCCAAAACGATCTCTACATTTCCAAAAAGTACTTATGGGCCCAAAACGGACACCGTGTGCAAAAGTTACGTTCAATTCTTCGTACGCCGACAATCCATGCCTTCCAAATATAAAAGTGCTCATTCTTTCGAAAAATGGGCAAAATCCCTCATACGTCACGACGAAGTCGTGAGTTCAATCGAAAACGATCGCTACATTTCTGGATAGTACTTATGGGCCCAAAACGGACACCGTGTGCAAAAGTTGCGCCCAATTCTTCGAACGCCGACAATCGATGCCTTCAAAATATAAAAGTGCTCATTCTTTCGAAAAATGGGCGAAATTCCTCATACGTCACGATGAATTAGTGAGTTCAATCCAAAACGGTCGCTACATTTTCGGAAAGCACTTATGGGCCGAAAACGGACACCGTGTGAGAAAGTTACGCTCAATTCTTCGAACGCCGACAATCGATGCCTTCCAAATATAAAAGTGCTCATTCTTTCGAAAAATGGGCGAAATTCCTCATACGTCACGATGAATTAGTGAGTTCAATCCAAAACGGTCGCTACATTTCCAAAAAGTACTTATGGGCACAAAACGGACACCGTGTGCAAAAGTTACGCTCAATTCTTCGTACGCCGACAATCCATTCCTTCCAAATATAAAAGAGCTCATTCTTTCGAAAAATAGTTGAAATCCCTCATACATAACGATGAAGTCGTAAGTTCAATCGAAAACGATCGCTAAATTTCCAGATAGTACTTATGTGCCCAAAACGGACACCGTGTGCAAAAGTGGCGCTCAATTCTTCGAACGCCGACAATAGATGCCTTCCAAAAATAAAAGTGCTCATTCTTTCGAAAAATTGCCGAAATCCCTCATACGTCACGACGAAGTAGTGAGTTCAATCCAAAATGGTCGCTACATTCACAGAAAGTACTTATGGGCCGAAAACGGACACCGTGTGCGAAAGTTACGCTCAATTCTTCGAACGCCGACAATCGATGCCTTCCAAATATAAAAGTGCTATTTTCTTTCGAAAAATTGCCGAAATCCCTAATACGTCACGACGAAGTAGTGAGTTCAATCCAAAACGATCGTTACATTTCCAAAAAGTACTTATGGGCCCAAAACGGACACCGTGCGCAAAAGTTACGCTCAATTCTTCGTACGCCGACAATCCATGCCTTCCAAATATAAAAGTGCTCATTCTTTCGAAAAATGGGCAAAATCCCTCATACGTCACGACGAAGTCTTGAGTCAATCGAAAACGATCGCTACATTTCTGGATAGTACTAATGGGCCCAAAACGGACACCGTGTGTAAAAGTTGCGCCCAATTCTTCGAATGCCGACAATCGATGCCTTCCAAATATAAAAGTGCTCATTCCTTCGAAAAATGGGTGAAATCCCTCATACGTCACGACGAAGTTGTGAGTTTAATCCAAAACGGTCGCTACATTTCCAAAAAGTACTTATGGCCTCAAAACGGACCCCGTGTGCAAAAGTTACGCTCAATTCTTCGAACGGCGACAATCGATGCCTTCCAAATATAAAAGTACTCATTCTTTCAAAAAATGGCCGAAATCCCTTATACGTCACGATGAAGTTGTGAGTTCAGTCCAAAACGGTCGCTACATTTCCGGAAAGTACTTATGGGCCGAAAACGGACACCGAGTGAGAAAGTTACGCTCAATTCTTCGAACGGCGACAATCGATGCCTTCCAAATATAAAAGTACTCATTCTTTCAAAAAATGGCCGAAATCCCTTATACGTCACGATGAAGTTGTGAGTTCAGTCCAAAACGGTCGCTACATTTCCGGAAAGTACTTATGGGCCGAAAACGGACACCGAGTGAGAAAGTTACGCTCAATTCTTCGAACGTCGACAATCGATGCCTTCCAAATATAAAAGTGCTCATTCTTTCGAAAAATGGGCGAAATCTCTCATACGTCACGATGATGTTGTGAGTTCAATCCAAAACGGTCGCTACATTTCCAGAAAGTACTTATGGGCCGAAAACGGACACCGTCTGCGAAAGTTACGCTCAATTCTTCGAACGCCTACAATTGATGCCTTCCAAATATAAAAGTGCTCATTCTTTCGAAAAATTGCTGAAATCCCTCATACGTCACAACGAAGTAGTGAGTTCAATCCAAAACGGTCGCTACATTTCCAAAAAGTACTTATGGGCCCAAAACGGATACCGTGTGGAAAAGTTACGCTAAATTCTTCGAACGCCGACAATCGATGCCTTCGAAATATAAAGGTGCTCATTCTTTCGAAAAATGGGCGAAATCCCTCATACGTTACGACGAAGTTGTGAGTTTAATCCAAAATGGTCGCTACATTTCCAAAAAGTACTTATGGTCCCAAAACGGACACCGTGTGCAAAAGTTACGCTCAATTCCTCGAACGTCGACAATCGATGCCTTCCAAATATAGAAGTGCTCATTCTCTCGAAAAATGGGCGAAATCCCTCATACGTCACGACGAAGTCGTGAGTTCAATCCAAAACGGTCGCTACATTTCCAGAAAGTACTTATGGGCCGAAAACGGACACCGTGTGCCAAAGTTACGCTCAATTCTTCGAACGCCGACAATCGATGCCTTCCAAATATAAAAGTGCTCATTCTTTAGAAAAATTGCCGAAAACCCTCATACGTCACGATGAAGTAGTGAGTTCAATCCAAAACGGTAGCAACATTTCCAAAAAGTACTTATAGGCCTAAAACGGACACCGTGTGCAAAAGTTACGCTCAATTCTTCGTACGCCGACAATCCATGCCTTCCAAATATGAAAGTGCTCGTTCTTTCGAAAAATGGGCAAAATCCCTCATACGTCACGACGAAGTCGTGAGTTCAATCGAAAACGATCGTTACATTTCCGGATAGTACTTATGGGCCCAAAACGGACACCGTGTGCAAAAGTTACGCTCAATTCTTCGAACGCCGACAATCGA
>NW_019228916.1:0-3697 GCF_002742605.1 Olea europaea var. sylvestris
TGCAAAAGTTACGCTCAATTCTTCGTACGCCGACAATCTAAACGTTCAAAATATGCGAGTGCTCATTCTTTCGAAAAATGGTCGAAATTCTTCATATATCACGACGAAGTTGTAAGTTCAATCCAGAACAGTCGCTACATTTCCAAAAAGGACTTGCGGGCCCAAAACGGACACCGGGTGCAAAAGTTACGCTCAATTCTTCGTACGCCGACAATCCAAGCGTTCCAAATATGCAAGTGCTCACACTTTCGAAAAATGGCCGAAATCCCTCATAAGTCACGACGAAGTGGTGAGTTCAATCAAAAACGGTCGCTACATTTCGAAAAAGTACTTATGGTCCCAAAACGGACACCGAGTGCAAAAGTTGCGCTTAATTCTTTGTACGTAGACAATCCAACCGTTCTAAATATGCAAGTGCTCATTCTTTCAAAAAATGGCTGAAATCCCTCGTACGTCACGATGAAGTTGTGAGTTCAATCCAAAACGATCGCTACATTTCCAAAAAGTACTTGCGGGCCCAAAATGGACACCGTGTTCAAAAGTCACGCTCAATTCTTCGTACGCTGACAATCCAAGAGTTCCAAATATGCAAGTGCTCATTCTTTTGAAAAATGGCTGAAATCCCTCGTATGTCACGACGAAGTTGTGAGTTCAGTCCAAAATGGTCGCTATATTTCCAAAAAGTACTTATGGTCCCAAAAGTGACACCGTGTGCAAAACTAACGCTCAATTCTTCGTGCGCCGACAACCCAAGCGTTCCAAATATGCAAGTGCTCATTCTTTCGAAAAATGGCCGAAATCCCTCTTATGTCATGACGAAGTTGAGAGTTAAATCCAAAACGGTCGCTACATTTCCAAAAAGGACTTACGGGCCCAAAACGGACACCGGGTACAAAAGTTACGCTCAATTCTTTGTACGTCGACAATCCAAGCTTTCCAAATATGGAAGTGCTCGCACATTCGAAAAATGACCGAAATCCCTCATACGTCACGACGAAGTGGTGAGTTCAATCGAAAACGGTCGCTACATTTCCAAAAAGTACTTACGGGCCCAAAACGGATACCGTGTGCATAAGTTACGCTCAATTCTTCGTACGCCGACAATCCATGCGTTCCAAATATGCAAGTGCTCATTCTTTCGAAAAATTGCCGAAATCCCGCATACGTCATGACGAAGTGGTGAGTTCAATCCGAAACGGTCGCTACATTTCCAAAAAGTACTTATGGTCCCAAAACGGACATCGGGTGCAAAAGTTGCGCTCAATTCTTCGTACGCCGACAATCCAGGCGTTCCAAATATGCAAGTGCTCATTCTTTTGAAAATTGGCCGAAATCCCTCATACGCCAAGATGAAGTTGTGAGTTCAATCAAAAACGGTCGCAACATTTCCAAAAAGTACTTATGGTCCCAAAATGGACACCGGGTGCAAAAATGCGCTCAATTGTTCGTACGTTAGCAATCCAGGCGTTCCAAATATGCAAGTGCTCATTCTTTCGAAAATTGGCCGAAATCCCTCATACGCCACGACGAAGTTGTGAGTTCAATCCAAAACGGTCGCTACATTTCCAAAAAGTATTTGTGCTACCAAAACGGACACCGTGTGCAAAAGTTACGCACAATTCTTCGTACGTCGACAATCCGAGCGTTTCCAAATATGCAAGTGCTCATTCTTTCGAAAAATGGCCGAAATCCCTCATACGTCACAACGAAGTTGTGAGTTAAATCCAAAACGGTTGCTACATTTCCAATAAGGACTTACGGGCCAAAAATGGACACCGGGTGCAAAAGTTACGCTCAATTCTTCGTACGCCGACAATCCAAGCGTTCCAAATATGTAAATGCTCAAACTTTCGAAAAATGACCGAAATACCTCATACGTCACGAGGAAGTGGTGAGTTCAATCCAAAACGGTCGCTACATTTCCAAAAAGTACTTATGGTCCGAAAACGGACACCGGATGCAAAAGTTGCGCTCAATTCTTCGTACATCGGCAATCCAGGCGTTCCAATTATGCAAGTGCTCATTCTTTCGAAAATTGGCCGAAATCCCTGGTACGTCACAATGAAGTTGTGAGTTCATTCGAAAATGGTCGCTACATTTCCAAAAAGTACTTATGGTCCCAAAACGGACACCGTGTGCAAAAGTTACTCTCAATTCTTCGTAAGCCGACAATCCGAGCGTTCCAAATATGCAAGTGCTCATTCTTTCGAAAAATGGCCGAAATCTCTCATACGTCACGACGAAGTTGTGAGTTAAATCCAAAATGGTTGCTACATTTCCAAAAAGGACTTACGGGCCCAAAACGGACACCATGTGCAAAAGTTACGCTCAATTCTTCGTACGCCACCAATCCAAGCGTTCCAAATATGCAAGTGCTCATTCTTTCAAAAATGGCCGAAATACCTCTTACGCCACGATGAAATTGTGAGTTAAATCCAAAACGGTCGCTACATTTCCAAAAAGGACTTACGGGCCCAAAACGGACACTGGGTGCAAAAGTTACGCTCAATTCTTTGTACGCCGACAATCCAACCGTTCCAAATATGCAAGTACTCACACTTTCGAAAAATGACCGAAATCCCTTATACGTCATGACGAAGTTGTGAGTTCATTCGAAAACGGTCGCTACATTTCCAAAAAGTACATATGGTCCCAAAACGGACACCATGTGCAAAAGTTACTCTCAATTCTTCGTAAGCCGACAATCCGAGCGTTCCAAATATGCAAGTGCTCATTCTTTCGAAAAATGGCCGAAATCTCTCATACGTCACGACGAAGTTGTGAGTTAAATCCAAAATGGTTGCTACATTTCCAAAAAGGACTTACGGGCCCAAAACGGACACCGGGTGCAAAAGTTACGCTCAATTCTTCGTACGCCACCAATCTAAGCGTTCCAAATATGCAAGTGCTCATTCTCTCAAAAAATGGCCGAAATCCCTCTTACGCCACGATGAAATTGTGAGTTAAATCCAAAACGGTAACTACATTTCCAAAAAGGACTTACGGGCCCAAAACGGACACTGGGTGCAAAAGTTACGCTCAATTCTTTGTACGCCGACAATCCAACCGTTCCAAATATGCAAGTGCTCACACTTTCGAAAAATGACCGAAATCCCTTATACGTCACGACGAAGTTGTGAGTTCAATCTGAAATGGTCGCTACATTTCCAAAAAGTACTTATGGTCCCAAAACGGACACCGGGTGCAAAAGTTACGCTCAATTCTTCGTACGCCGACAATCTAGGCGTTCCAAATATGCAAGTGCTCATTCTCTCAAAAAATGGCCGAAATCCCTCTTACGTCACGATGAAGTTGTGAGTTAAATCCAAAACGGTCGCTACATTTCCAAAAAGGACTTACGGGCCCAAAACGGACACTGAGTGCAAAAGTTACGCTCAATTCTTTGTACGCCGAAAATCCAAGAGTTCCAAATATGCAAGTGCTCACACTTTCGAAAAATGTCCAAAATCCCTCATACATCACGATGAATTGGTGAGTTCAATCCAAAACGGTCGCTACATTTCCAAAAAATACTTACGGGCCCAAAACGAACACCGTGTGCAAAAGTTACGCTCAATTCTTCGTACGCCGACAATCTAAACGTTCAAAATATACGAGTGCTCATTCTTTCGAAAAATGGCCAAAATCCTTCATACGTCACGATGAAGTGTTGAGTTCAATCCAAAATGGTCGCTAC
>NW_019228917.1:0-3697 GCF_002742605.1 Olea europaea var. sylvestris
TTTTCATTTGTCGCGATGGTGTCGGAATGGGCCAAAATTTAGCAGGTTGATTGGAAACGGCCCGCAAAATTGGACTCGTGGCAAAACCCGGGATCACGGGATTTTAGCCAATTTCCTTCGTTCGGGCTTTCGAATAATTAATTTCCATTTTAATTATATCAGGTTGAAGAAGTGTTGGACAGAAAATTAACAAAGCTAAATCGCACTAGGAGCAATTTTGTCATTTGTTGCGACGGTGTCGGAATGGGCCGAAATTTGGCAGGTTGATTGGAAACTGCTCGAGAAATTAGACTCGGGGCAAAGGCCCGGGATCACCGGATTTTAGACAAATTCCTTCATTTGGGTCTCCGAATAATAAATTTTCGTGTTAATTAAGTCAGGTTGAAGAAGTGTTGGACAAAAAATGGACCAAAATTTGGCAGGTTGATTTGAAATGGCCCGCGAAATTGGACTCGGGGCACAGACATGGGATCACAGGATTTTGGCCAAATTCCTTTGTTTGAAGAAGTGCTGGACAGAAAATTAAGAAAGGAAAACCGCACCAGGGGCAATTTTGTCATTTGTCGTGACGGTGTCGGAATGAGCTTAAATTTGGTAGGTCGATTGGAAACGGCCCGCGAAATTGTACTCGGGGTAAAGACCCGGGATTGCGGGACTTTAGCCAAATTCCTTCGTATGGGCCTCCGTAAAATCAATTTCCGTATTAATTACGTCAGGTTGAAGAAGCGCTAGACAGAAAATTAACAAAGAAAAGCCGCACCAAGAGCAATTTTGTCATTTGTCGCGAAGGTGTCAGAATGGGTCGAAATTTGGCAGGTTGATTAGAAAAGGCCCGCGAAATTGGACTCAGGGCGTAGACCCGAAATAACAGGAGTTTAGCCAAATTCTTTCGTTTGGGCCTCCGAATAATTAATTTTTGTATTAATCTTGTCTGGTGGAAGAAGTGCTAGAAAGAAAATTAAAAAAGAAAAATCGTACCAGGGACAATTTTGTGATTTGTCACGGTGGTGTCGGAATGAACCAAAATTTAGCAGGTTGATTGGAAACGGCCCGCAAAATTGGACTCGTGGCACAACCCGGGATCACGGGATTTAAGCCAAATTCCTTCGTTTGGGCCTCCGAATAATTAATTTTCGTATTAATTATGTCAGGTGGAAGAAGTGCTGGACAGAAAATTAACAAAGAAAAACCACACCTGGGGCAATTTTGTCATTTGTCACGACGGTGTCGGAATGGGACGAAATTTGGCAGGTTGATTGGAAACGGCCCGAGAAGTTGGACTCGGGGCATAGACTCGGGATCACCGGATTTTAGCTAAATTCCTTCGTTTGGGCCTCCGAATAACTAATTTCCGTATAAATTATGTCTGATTGAAGAAGTGTTAGACAGAAAATTAATAATGCAAAACCGCACCAGGGTCAATTTTGTCATTTGTCGCGACGGTGTCAGAATGGCCCGAATTTAGCAGGTTGATTGGAAATGGCCTGCAAAATTGGACTTGGTGCCCAGACCTGGGATCACGGGATTTTAGCCAAATTCCTTCGTTTGGGCCTCCGAATAATTAATTTCCGTATTAATTATCTCAGGTGGAAGAAGTGCTGGACAGAAAATTAACAAAGAAAAATCGCACCAGGGGCAATTTTGTCATTTGTCGCGACGGTGTCGAAATTGGCTGAAATTTGGCAAGTCGATTGGAAATAGCCCGCGAAATTGTACACGAGGTAAAGACCCGGGATCGTGAGACTTTAGCCAAAATCCATCGTATGGGCCTCCGCATAATTAATTTCCGTATTAATTTTGTCAAGTTGAAGAAGCGCTAGACAGAAAATTAACAAAGAAAAGCCGCACCAGGAGCAAATTTGTCATTTGTCGCGATGGTGTCGGAATGGGCCAAAATTTGGCAGGTTGATTGGAAAAGGCCCGCGAAATTGGACTCGGGGCATAGACCCGGAATAACGGGATTTTTGCCAAATTCCTTTGTTTGGGCCTCCAAATAATTAATTTCCGCATTAATCATGTCTGGTGGAAGAAGTGCTCGAAAGAAAATTAACAAAGAAAAACCGCACCAGGGGCAATTTTGTGATTTGTGATGGCGATGTCGGAATGAGCCGAAATTTAGCAGGTTGATTGGAAACGGCCCGCGAAATTGGACTTGGTGCACGGACCTGGGATTTTAGCCATATTCCTTCGTTTGTGCCTCCGAATAATTAATTTTCGTATTAATTATATCAAGTGGAAGAAGTGCTGGACAGAAAATTAACAAAGAAAAACCACATCTGGGGCAATTTTGTCATTTGTCGCGATGGTGTCGGAATGGGCCGAAATTTGGCAGGTTGATTGGAAACAGCCCGAGAAATTGGACTCGGGGCACAGACTCGGGATCATCAGATTTTAGCTAAATTCCTTCATTTGGGCCTCCGAATAACTAATTTTCGTATAAATTATGTCTGGTTGAAGAAGTGTTAGACAGAAAATTAATAATGCAAAACCACACTAGGGTCAATTTTGTCATTTGGAGTGGGCCGAAATTTAGCAGGTTGATTGGAAACGACCCACGAAATTGGACTCGATGCACAGACCTGGGATCACGGGATTTTAGCCAAATTCCTTCATTTGGGCCAACGAATAATTAATTTTCATAATAATTATGTCAGGTGGAAGAAGTGCTAGACAAAAAATTAACAAGAAAAATCGCACCATGGGCAACTTTGTCATTTGTTGTGACGGTGTCGGAATGGGCTAAAATTTGGCATGTCGATTGGAAATGGCCCGCGAAAATGTACTCGGGGTATAGACCCAGGATCGCGGGACTTTAGCCAAATTCCTTCGTATGGGCCTCCGCATAATTAATTTCCGTATTAACTATGTCAGGTTGAAGAAGCGCTAAACAGAAAATTAACAAAGAAATGCCGCACCAAGAGCAATTTTGTCATTTGGCGCGACGGTGTTGGAATGGGCCGAAATTTGGCAGGTTGATTGGAAACGGCCCGCGAAATTGGACTCGTGGCACAGACCCAGAATCACGAGATTTTAGCCAAATTCCTTCATTTGGGCCTCCGAATAATTAATTTCCTTATTAATTATGTCAGGTTGAAGAAGTGTTGGAAAGAAAATTAACAAAGTAAAACTGCACCATAAGCAATATTGTCATTTTTTGCGACGGTGTCGGAATGGGTCGAAATTTGGCTGGTTGATTTGAAACGGCCCGCGAAATTGGACTCGGGGCGCAGACCAGGATAACGGGATTTTAGCCAAATTCCTTCGTTTGGGCCTCCGAATAATTAATTTCCTTATTAATTATGTCAGGTTGAAGAAGTGTTGGACAGAAAATTAACAACGAAAAACCGCACCAGGGGCAATTTTATCATTTAGCGCGACGGTGTCGGAATGGGCCGAAATTTGGCAGGTTGATTGGAAACGGCCCGCGAAATTGGACTCGTGGCACAGACCCAGAATCACGAGATTTTAGCCAAATTCCTTCATTTGTGCCTCCGAATAATTAATTTCCTTATTAATTATGTCAGGTTGAAGAAGTGTTGGAAAGAAAATTAACAAAGCAAAACGCACCATAAGCAATATTGTCATTTTTCGCGACGGTGTCGGAATGGGTCGAAATTTGGCTGGTTGATTTGAAACGGCCCGTGAAATTGGACTCGGGGCGCAGACCAGGATAACGGGATTTTAGCCAAATTCCTTC
>NW_019228918.1:0-2018 GCF_002742605.1 Olea europaea var. sylvestris
ATGTCAAATTTTAGCCAATTCTGACACAGTCGCGAAAAATGACGAAATTACACCTGGCGCGATTTTTGTTCCCGATAAACCTGGAAAATTTGAGCTCATTCCGACACAGTCGAGAAAAATGATGAAATTGCCGCCGGCGCGATTTTTATTTACTATCAAACTACCAAATTTCAGCCAATTCCGACACAGTCGAGAAAAATGACGATATTACCGCCGGCGCGATTTTTATTTCCGATCAAACAACCAAATTTCAGACAATTCCGACACAGTCGAGAAAATTGGCGAAATTGTCCCTGGCGCGGATTTTGTTCACGATCAACCTGTCAAATTTGAGATCATTAGGACACAGTCGCGAAAAATGACAAAATTGCCCCCGGCGCGATTTTTATTTCAGATCAAACTTCCAAATTTCAGCCAATTACGACACAGTCGAGAAAAATGACGATATTACCGCCGGCGCGATTTTTATTTCCGATCAAACAACCAAATTTCAGACAATTCCGACACAGTCGAGAAAATTGGCGAAATTGTCCCTGGCGCGGATTTTGTTCACGATCAACCTGTCAAATTTGAGATCATTAGGACACAGTCGCGAAAAATGACAAAATTGCCCCCGGCGCGATTTTTGTTTCCGATCAACCTGTCAAATTTCAGCCCATTTTGACATCGTCGCGAAAAATGACGAAATTGCCCCAGGCGCGATTTTTGTTTCCGATCACCCTGTCAAATTTGAGCACATTACGACATAGTCGAGAAAAATGACGAAATTGCCCCCGGCGCGGTTTTTGTTTCCGATCAACCAGTCAAATTTTGGCCAATTCCGTCACAGTCGCGGAAAATGACGAAATTACACCCGGCGCGATTTTTGTTCCCGATCAACCAGTCAAATTTGTGCCCATTATGACACAGTCGCGAAAAATGACGAAATTGCCAGCTGCGCAATTTTTGTTTCCGATCAACCTGTCAAATTTCAGTCCATTCTGATGCAGTCGCGAAAAATGACGAAATTGCCCCCGGCGCGATTTTTGTTTCTGATCAACCTGTCAAATTTGAGCCCATTCTGACACAGTCGAGAAAAATGACGAAATTACCCCCGGCGCGATTTTTATTTTAGATCAAACTGGCAAATTTCAGGAAATCCGACACAGTCGAGAAAAATGACGAAATTGCCCCCGACGCGGTTTTTGTTTCCTATCAACAAGTCCAATTTTAGCCAATTCCGACATAGTCGCGAAAAATGACGAAATTACACCCGGCAAGGTTTTTTTTTTTCCCTATAAACCTGTCAAATTTGAGCCCATTCTGACAAAGTCGAGAAAAATGACGAAATTACACCCGGCGCAGTTTTTGTTCCCGATCAACCAGTCAAATTTGAGCCCATTCCGACACAGTTGCGAAAAATATCGAAATTGCCAATTGCGCGATTTTTGTTTCCGATCAACTAATCAAATTTTCTCCCATTCTGATACAGTTGCGAAAAATAACGAAATTGCCCCCGGCGCGATTTTTGTTTCCGATCAACCAGTCAAATTTGAGCCCATTCTGACACAGTCGAGAAAAATGACGAAATTGTCCCCGGCGCGATTTTTATTTCAGATCAAACTGCCAAATTTCAGCAAATTCCGACACAGTCGAGAAAAATGACGAAATTGCCCCCGGCGCGGTTTTTGTTTCCGATCAACCAGTCAAATTTTAGCCAATTCCGACACAGTCGCGGAAAATGACGAAATTACACCCGGCGCGATTTTTGTTCCCGATCAACCAGTCAAATTTGAGCCCATTCCGACACAGTCGCAAAAAATGTCGAGATTGCCAACTGCGCGATTTTTATTTCCGATCAACCTTTCAAATTTTAGCCCATTCTGATACAGTCGCGAAGAATAACGAAATTGCCCCCGGCGCGAATTTTGTTTCCGATCAACCTGTCAAATTTGAGCCCATTCTGACACAGTCGAGAAAAATGACGAAATTACCGCCGGCGCGATTTTTATTTCCGATCAAACTGCAAAATTTCAGCA
>NW_019228918.1:2133-4936 GCF_002742605.1 Olea europaea var. sylvestris
CCATTCCGATACAGTCGAGAAAAATGACGAAATTGCCCCCGGCGCGATTTTTATTTCAGATCAAACTGCCAAATTTCAGCCAATTCGGACACAGTCGGGAAAAATGAAGAAATTGCCCCCTGCGCGATTTTTATTTCCGATCAATCAGTCAAATTTTAGCCAATTCCGACACTGTCGCGAAAAATGACTAAATTGCCCCGGCGCGATTTTTGTTTCTGATCAACCTGTCAAATTTGAGACCATTTCGACACTGTCGAGAAAAATGACGAAATTACCCCGACGGGATTTTTATTTCAGATCAAACTGCCAAATTTCAGCCAATTCCGACACAGTCGAGAAAAATGACGAAATTGCCCCGGCGCGATTTTTGTTTCCGATCAACCAGTCAAATTTTAGCCAATTCCGACGCAGTCGCAAAAAATGACGAAATTACACCCGGTGCGATTTTTGTTCCCAATCAACCAGTCAAATTTGAGCCCATTCCGACACAGTCGCGAAAAATGACGATATCGCCAGCTGCGCGATTTTTGTTCCCGATCAACCTTTTAAATTTTAGCCCATTCTGACACAGTCGCGAAAAATAACGAAATTGCCTCCGGCGCGATTTTTGTTTCCGATCAACCTGTCAAATTTGAGCCCATTCTGACACAGTCGAGAAAAATGACGAAATTGCCCCCGGCGCGGTTTTTGTTTCCGATCGATCAGTCAAATTTTAGCCAATTCCGACACAGTCGCGAAAAATGACGAAATTACACCCGGCGCGATTTTTGTTTCCGATCAACCAGTCAAATTTTAGCCAATTTCGACACAGTCGCGGAAAATGAAGAAATTACACCCGGCGCGATTTTTGTTTCCGATCAACCAGTCAAATTTGAGCCCATTCCGACGCAGTCGCGAAAAATGACGAAATTACACCCGGCGCGATTTTTGTTCACGATCAACCAGTCAAATTTGAGACCCTTCCGACACAGTCGCGAAAAATGACGAAATTGCCAGCTGCGCGATCTTTGTTCCCGATCAACCTTTTAAATTTTAGCCCATTCTGATACAGTCGCGAAAAATAACGAAATTGCCCCCGGCGCGATTTTTGTTCCCGATCAACCTGTCAAATTTGAGCCCATTCCGACACAGTCGCGAAAAATGACGAAATTACACCCGGCGCGGTTTTTGTTCCCGATCAACCTGTCAAATTTGAGCCCATTCCGACACAGTCGAGAAAAATGACGAAATTGCCCCCGGCGCGATTTTTATTTCAGATCAAACTGCCAAATTTCAGCCAATTCCGACACGGTCGAGAAAAATGACGAAAATGCCCCCGGCGCGGTTTTTGTTTCTGATCAACCAGTCAAATTTTAGCCAATTTCGACACAGTCGCGGAAAATGAAGAAATTACACCCAGCGCGATTTTTGTTTCCGATCAACCAGTCAAATTTGAGCCCATTCCGACACAGTCGCGAAAAATGATGAAATTACCAACTGCGCGATTTTTGTTGCCGATCAACCTATCAAATTTTAGCCCATTCTGATACAGTCGCGAAAAATAACGAAATTGCCCCCTGCGTGATTTTTGTTTCCGATCAACCAGTCAAATTTGAGCCCGATCTGACACAGTCGAGAAAAATGACGAAATTGCCCCCGGCGCGATTTTTATTTCCGATCAAACTTCCAAATTTCAGCCAATTACGACACAGTCGAGAAAAATGACGAAATTGCCCCCAGCGCGATTTTTGTTTCCTATCAACAAGTCAAATTTTAGCCAATTCTGAAACAGTCGCGAAAAATGAGAAATTACACCCGGCGCGATTTTTGTTCCCGATAAACCTGTCAAATTTGAGCTCATTCCGACACAGTCGAGAAAAATGATGAAATTGCCGTCGGCGCGATTTTTATTTACGATCAAACTGCCAAATTTCAGCCAATTCCGACACAGTCGCGAGAAATGACGAAATTACCCCCGGCGCGAATTTTGTTCCCGATAAACCTGTCAAATTTGAGCTCATTCCGACACAGTCGAGAAAAATGACGAAATTGCCGCCGGCGCGATTTTTATTTCCGATCAAACAACCAAATTTCAGCCAATTCCGACACAGTCGAGAAAATTGGCGAAATTGTCCCCGGCGCGGTTTTTTTTCCCGATCAACCAGTTAAATTTTAGCCAATTCCGACACAGTCGCGAGAAATGACGAAATTACCCCCGGCGCGAATTTTGTTCCCGATCAAACTGTCAAATTTGAGACCATTAGGACACAGTCGCGAAAAATGACAAAATTGCCCCCGGCGCGATTTTTGTTTCCGATCAACCTGTCAAATTTCAGCCCATTTTGACATCGTATTGAAAAATGACGAAATTGCCCCCGGCGCGATTTTTGTTTCCGATCAACCTGTCAAATTTCAGCCCATTTTGACATCGTATTGAAAAATGACGAAATTGCCCCAGGCGCGATTTTTGTTTCCGATCACCCTGTCAAATTTGAGCACATTACGACATGGTCGAGAAAAGTGACGAAATTGCCCCCGGCGCGGTTTTTGTTTCCGATCAACCAGTCAAATTTTGGCCAATTCCGTCACAGTCGCGGAAAATGACGAAATTACACCCGGCGCGGATTTTGTTCCCGATCAACCTGTCAAATTTGAGCCCATTAGGACACAGTCGCGAAAAATGACAAAATTGCCCCCGGCGCGATTTTTGTTTCCGATCAACCTGTCAAATTTCAGCCCATTTCAACATCGTCGCGAAAAATGACGAAATTGCCCCAGGCGCGATTTTTGTTTCCGATCACCCTGTCAAATTTGAGCCCATTCC
>NW_019228918.1:4955-5305 GCF_002742605.1 Olea europaea var. sylvestris
CGGCCAATTCCGACACAGTCGAAAAAATGACGAAATTGCCCCCTGCGCGATTTTTGTTTCCGATCAACCTGTCAAATTTTAGCCAATTCCGACACTGCCGAGAAAAATAACGAAACTGCCCCCGGCGTGATTTTTATTTCAGATCAAACTGCCAAATTTCAATCAATTCCGACACAGTCGAGAAAAATGACGAAATTGCCCCCGGCGCGGTTTTTGTTTCCGATCAACCAGTCAAATTTTAGCCAATTTCGACACAATTGCGGAAAATGACGAAATTACAGCCGGCGCGATTTTTTTTCGCGATCAACCAGTCAAATTTGAGACCATTCCGACACAGTCGCGAAAAATGA
>NW_019228918.1:6758-7085 GCF_002742605.1 Olea europaea var. sylvestris
ACCGTTTGCATAAGTTACGCTCATTTCTTCTAAGCTCGAAAATCCAAGCGTCAAAAATATGCGAGTTGTCGTTCTTCAAAAAAAGGACGAAATCCTTAATACGTCATTACGAAATCGTGAGCTAAACCCACAACGGTCGCTACATTTCCGAAAACTACTTATGGTCCCAAAACGGACACCGTCTGCGAAAGTTATGATCAATTCCTCGAACGCCGTCAATCCAAATATGCAGCGGCACGTTCTTCAAAAAATGGTCAAAACCCCCCATCCATCACGACGAAGTCGTGAGTTCAATCCAAAAGGGTCGCTACATTTCCGAAAAGTACT